>NW_019525659.1:2017930-2018977 GCF_002814215.2 Seriola lalandi dorsalis
GTAGTTTGGCTGTTGACAGGTTTTGATCTGATCCTCTGAATTAACCTGCAGGTTAGGAGTTCAGCATTAGTTACCATGGTGATTTACCCCAGTAACAAGAGAACTACTGTCATAGGATGAAAACCCAGAGTTAAACCTGAAGTTACTTTGATAACTTCAAATCCTACTTCTTATTTTTAATGCATGTAAATCTAACTTTACAGAAATATTATATATGACATATATGTCCCTGTATCAAGAGTGATGTTTCCATATATGCCTTATAACGTATGAAATACCCATAGTAAAATTCATATATATGTACATTTATTAAAAATATCTATATTATGGATTTATATACAGTTCTAACGTGATACAACTGCAACATCATATATTAATATATATATACTGTATGTATGCAGGTTTATTACAACATAATTTTATGGTTTTTTTTTACATTTTTTTAATTTTAGATGTTTATATATGTTTTTCTTATTAATTGTAAACATACACATCTATCTTTTATATTTACATATATCAATATATATTGATGGGTTTTGTGATGTAAAAATACATATGTGACAATATAAGCATACATACATAAACATACATATTTGTATGAGCTAGACAATAATGTTAATATATAAAAATGTTCTAATTTGTAATAGGTTCCATATGTCATTTTCATGTATTATATTTTTATGCACATTTATGATCTTACTTTATTTGTATATATATATGAAAATTCAATATATAGACATGTATTACATTTGCACATATGGGATATTTTCCTTTCCTGGAGCCTGTCCCTGATCCTCTTCCTGATTCACCTCTGCTCAGACTTTGTGGACGGTCCCTAACTCGGCCCCATGAAGTGAGACGTTCAGGGAGCCGCTGTAACTGTCGATGAACTTCAGTGAAGAGGGAAAAGTTGGTAAAGATGCATCGAAACTGAGAAACTGTCCAGTAGCCGGACTCCAGTTCTCTGCAGCGGCTCACAGCTGAACCGTTTGACCCAGTCTGAGGAGCAGCGGGACCGGGAGGTGAGGTTTTGGTGATTTAGTGTTT
>NW_019525659.1:2019027-2036878 GCF_002814215.2 Seriola lalandi dorsalis
TACTTATAGTAAACTGTTATTACAGGGATTGCTTCTTCAGAGAAGACACTAACTATGACCTTGGAGGAAGGAATTGCTCAGAAAAATTCTATGATGTTTCTTGTGTGAAGTCTGTTTCCTGGGCCCCAGAATAAATATGTTCATTTAAGCCAGAGACTGACCAGAGATTGTTTTTATTCATCATACATCACCCACTGCATGTCAGCAGGACTCCCCTTGAAAATATAAACTCTAATGTCCCCATCAAGGCCCATGTGTCCAGATTTGTCCACTAATTACATGACAACAGTGGCTACTTTATTTCTACTGCAATTCCTAATTTGGTGATGTTGAGAGACATGCTCTGTATATTATGGGGCATGTGGTGACAGACAGGCAAGCAGAGCTGAACAACCAACTACACAATCACAGTGTAATTAGCTCATCTATTTGCTCCTGCTCCTCTTAACGCTCAGGAAGAAAAGACTGGTGAAGTCATTTTCTAATGCGCAAGTTTAGTTTCCACGCACGTCTGCACGTGCGTTAAATGCTACAATATCAAAGCTGATCTCAGAACAGTGGAAGCTGAGTCCAGACCCTTCTCTGCTCAACAAGCTCCAGCCTTTGTCAACAGGACACAGTCACACCCACGAAAATGACAGAGACTATAGGTACAACTGCTGTTAGTCAAGCTAGCTTCCAGAGACAATACCCTGCTGCTGCCACAAGAGGACAGTAAATTACATGATGAATGAAACAGGCATCAGGCCCATTATGGGACAGAACGCTGTTCTGAGATCAGATATTAGGAGAGATATCACTTCACTTCAGTATTGTTCTAATTGATGTCTATTTTAAGCTTTAACTGGGCAAACAGCAGTGTCTTGGTGATTTTTAGATCAAATTAAAAATTAACTTTGATGGCAAAATTAAAGTTTATTTTAGATGTTTAGGTTACATATAGACTCATCAAGCACTTTACAGTGGTGGGCTATATGACCTAAAATTTACATCACACTACATTTTTTGTTTTTCACAATAATGGTATTGACAATGTAAGAATAATGATAACAAAAAAATAATTAAAAAAAACATTTGTGTTTATTGGCTGAAAATAGGAATGAAATGAGGTGTAGTCCTGTCCTACCAGTGTTTTGGGAGGAGCAACCTGCCCCATAATGTAGGTTCATTAGTTAATAATGTAATGTGATTCATTCTAAGAACTGGTGTCACATCATTTGTGATCTGACTCACCACAAATCTACCAACCAGACTGGGAATCACATTACACTTCAAAGAATTTGCATCTTTGAGGAAAATTAAAGCAGGTGGTGACGTGGTGTAGGGAATATTTTCTTGTCTCACTTTGGGCCCTTAATACCATTCAATCATGGTCTGAATGTCTCAGTCTCTCTGAGTATTGTTGCTGACCATCTACATCCCTTCAAGGCCACAGTTTACCGTTTTCTAATGGCTACTTCCAGCAGGATAATGCTCCAAAGTTTCCAACATCTGGTGGATCTATGACATGAGGAATTGAGGCTGTTCCTAATAAGAACTCAGAGCAAACGTATTTCTCATCAGCTGGCCTACAAATAACCAAATTATTGCGTAGTTTTTAGTTTCCCAAACAAATAAGTCACTTACAGATTTCCCTGTTGTTGTGTTGTTTTCCCTGTTGCTTTCTATTTTTCACCCTAAACAACATTCAGTTGTCTGTTCCTTGTTACTTTCTCCCAGCATTCATCTTTGTCGTTGTTTGATATAATTATGCACTTATACTCCAACGGGAAAGGCATTTTTAATTTTCGAATCAACTGTATATGAAAACAAAACAGTAAGACAGAAACAGGGGCAGGAACATGACAGGGAGAATGGCACAAAACGAAAACCCGTCACTATCTGAGATGAGGTATGTCCACCTACCATGAGCTCGTGTTCAGTGCGGTGTACCCCCAACTTCTTCAGCCCAATGGTCAAGTCGTTGACACAAATGCCTCCATCACCGTTCACATCCAGAACCTGGAACAGTACTTTCAGTCTGTGCTCCTGCTCGGGTCCTCCACATATGTCACATGGATGCGCTGACTGGCCGGAGTCAGAGTGCCAGTCATCGGCCACGGGCTGTCGGGTGACCGGTTTAGATGGGGAAGCTGATGAGGGGTCATCGGCGTGCCCGCCTCCGCCGCCCGGGTCGACCCCCGACCGGCACTGGCAGAATACATCACCGAGCAAGGGGGGCATCAACGAGCCCTGCTGGTGCATCATGAACAGCCTGACACTCTACTAGCTTCAGTGTCAGCTCGGTCAGAGAGCAGCTCGGGCTACCGTTAAACCTCCAGCCCTGATGACAACGTCACATGTCCCTCCATTTCAGCCGGCACCGTAAGCAAAAGGAGCAGCCGCAGGTTAACGGCGGTTAGCTTACAAACCCGACTCTTACCCACGAACACAGGCAGAGTTCACTTGAGACGAAACCGGTTCCTCTCAGTAGTAATTGCACGTGGAGACATTAGCTCAGTATCCCACCATAAAGTAAATGCTGTCGGCGCCGGTGAAACGAGACGTGGTGATCTGTCACCTCCTGTAAAAAAAATACCTTCACAGCGTCGAACCGAACACTTTACACGGAGCTCGTTTATACGAACATCACAACTAACACGGTTCCTGATTTAAACAACGTCACGGATGAAGACGCTTATTTCAGTATTCCAGTGCCGTTTACTCGCCGACCGTTAAGAGGAGAAAGATATTTGGCTCGCGGAACCGGGTGCGCCGCAAGTCTCGCGGTACGATGCGAGATTACAGCATGAACGCATTGATGAGAGTACTACCTACCTTCTGGGAGGAGACAACATGGCCTTTGGATAAACTGGAGTGGAAAGAATATTTAATGAGAATCCGAAAATAAGGAATGAAACATATTCTGCTATATTCTCTGTTAGCACAGCTCACTGGCGCCATCTTCTGTTTAATATATGTAAAGTTAATCGACCTCAGACGTACAATATAGTAAAATATATATATATTTTAAATTTAAGTAAATTAAATCCAATCTATATTATACACACATGTAAATGTTTATTTTAAAAAGATTTTTTGGTACCACTTTACAATAAGACTACCCTTATAAAGGATTTAAAAATGGTTTATAATTAGGTTATTAATTCGGTTTTCAAAACTTTATAAATCATAAATAAACAAGTATAAACAAGCTATTACACAGTTTTCATGCATTGATGCAGGCCCACTATTTGGCAAGATCATGTTAATACTTACTACTCAATCTTACTAATGAATTACTACCATTTATATGACATTGATGATAATTGGATATTCCATAATTTGATATGCCAAATGAAAGATATGCTGATGGTGGTTAATTTCTAAAAAATTTACTAAATATGTGATGAAGAAGCAGGTACAAATGCTGATGATGGAGAAAACAAAGAAAGCTCAGTAACTAATGAGATATGAGGCTGAACAGTACAGAGACATGTGGGCTCACTATTTGGCAAGCAGCAGGTCACTGTTTCCCTGTTTATCTAATGTGTTATAACAGCTAATAAATGATTTCTAAAGTGTTTACAAGCTATAAATCATTCATAAATCCTTTATAATATAATGTGATTGTAAAGTGGGACTGATTTTGTTTCTACAATAACCACTATTATTTAACAATGGAAGACCATTGCTTCTTTACTATTAACTGAAGTGTTAGTTTCAGTAAATAACTGGTATATAAAAAGGATTACTTTTTATGACAGTGCAGAGAAAATCTGTGTGTGAGTGGTGTGGTGGAACAGCTGTTACTGACCTGTTTAAACCACTGAAGCGTTTAAACTGTTTGTTGTGCAGAGGTGAGCTCATTCTAAAGCCTAACAGGAGAAAAGGAAAGTAGGAGTGTCTGACCCTCCCTTACTGTCTGCCAGTGTTTCCATTGTTCCATCCCATTAGGCTATGTGTTACCTGATGATGAAAGCAGTGTAAACAGGATCTACGAGTTTATCTTAATCTACTCTTATGAACCAGAAAAATAGCGGGGAAATGATCTCTCTTTTGTCATTAAACCGACAAACCAATCATGCTGGATTGAAATATTTCCAGTAGACCCCCTTACAGTCTCAGGTTTATCCTTACAGACTTGTTTGTTTACAGTTATCTTTATTAGTCGTTGTTCACCATTAATCTTCTAAACAAGCAGAATTCTTCTATTTATAGAAGTGGTGGAATCCCACTAACTTGTACTCACACTGAATCCATCATGCTATAAATTTAAAGGTTTCAAATTTTTTCATTGTCGTTCCAGACCTCGTATATTTATATCAACTTCATGATCATACATTTCTAACATCCTCCTAAATGATTCTGAAATCATGCAGGAGCTGAAACCAAGTCTGAAGGTTTATTTATGAGATTTATTCTTAATGAAGAACCAGGTGTGGGGTGTGGACCACCATGTTCCTCCCCCAGTTCCCTGGGAGTGTCCACACATGAGCAATAAGGAGGACTGGGAGAAGGTAGTTCACACCGAGCTTCACCAACACTCAACAGGTGCAGTAAGGAACCATTAGGACTCACTGGGAGGTCTTCCTGTTTTTCTAGCAACCAACACTGACATTTGTCTTACTTACATATGTTAGGGTGGGAGAGGAGGTTCTCTCTGAAGAGAGGAGTCTTCAACAGATCCTTGAAGACAGAGAGGGACACTCCTGCTCTGATAGACTTTGATAGCTTGTTCCACCATCAGGGAACCACAGACCAGAACAGTGTGAGACCGTCTCGTGTGCAGAGATGGTGATGACAGACCACATTCATTAGAGGAACACAGTGGCTGAGAAGGAGCATAAGGCTGAATGATTGAGTTCAAGTATGGAGCAGAGCCAGAAGTCTCTCTGAGGGCTGCATTATTGTTAAGTATGAGGTTTAGAATGAAAAATGAACTACCATCATCAGGTCAGGATGCATGGAAAGGAGAAAGCCATGAAACTTCAATCCTCTAACAAGGGGTTATTGCCAAATCTCATAAAATTGTGTTTTTAAACGTGGGAAAAGAACACACGTGATGCTTCTGAAATGGAACAGAGATTAAACATTAAACTAAGGCAATAAATCAAGAAGTCTCATGTGTCCTTCTTATGTAACATAAATTAATATGCTAAACTTATCATTCAGGTTATTAATCATTTGCTGTCACTTCTATATGAATGTAGGTTTTTAATCAACTTATATTAGCTTAGTTTTTTCATATATTTTTTCTACAGTATATTTACTGAAACACACACACACACACAAACACACACACACACACACACACACACAAAAAAACATAAACAGTATCCATTATATTTTTCTGACTGATTATTGATTTGTGTTTTTGTGTTTGTTGTTGATGACATGTTGAAACAAAACCTACTCGCTCACATTCACCAACTTCGGCTGGAAGATAAACGGTGAAGATATTTTGGAACTGTTAACTGTGGAACATAGTTAGTTTGGCTCGTTAAGTGATTGACGTGTGATTAAGCCAATGGCAATAGAGAATATAACATGATTGGTGAGACACCCAGCCAATGGGCTGTCAGTGGGCGGGGCTCCAAGCACAGCTACCGTAAGCGTTGTTAGTAGGAAGAAGAAGCCGATTCTGGAAGCCATTACGTTGCGCACATCAGTGGAGTAAATCCTACTATTTTTGCGTACAATACGCACAATTACCTCCGCTAAAGAGGAATTCCTGCAATTATGGCCTCGGTGGCGAAAAAGAGAAAAATGAATTTCTCGGAGAGAGAGGTGGAAATTATTGTAGAAGAAATAGAGAAACAAAAGCACACACTGGTTAACCACTTCAATGCTGGAGTCACACACATGGCAAAGAATAACGCGTGGGTGGACATCCTGAAAAAGGTCAACGCTGTCACCACCTGTCCCAGAGAGTTACCCGAGGTGAAGAAGAAGTGGTCCGACATGAAGACGGAGGTCCGTCGGAAGGTGGCCCAGGCGCGGGCTGCCATAGAGGGGACCTCCGCTGACTGCACTCCAGTTCCCGTCATCCTCACCGCTATGCAGCAGCGGATCTGTAACCTCCTGGGGGAGGCCACCATCATCAGCTTACCTGCGGGAGACTCGGATGCTGAGATCACTCTACCTGTGACGGTGAACACCGCCGCCACCGTCACACTGGCAGAGAGTAAGTTACACAAGTTTCCACTGTGAACATACACAAGGCTGAGTCAGTGTGAAGAGCTGCTGTCTGCTCATAGAGGCGGACTGAACTGTTGATGTGTTGCCCTCTGCTGGACTTATCCTCAGAGCTCAGACAGAGATGTTGCTCATTGAGTGAACTGAACTCAACACATACAAACATCATATATATATATATATATATATATATGATTCAATCCAACAGAACAGCAGCTCCTGACCAATAGAGACAGGAAACCTTGTAACTTACACAGGATCTGGTTCATCCGTGCTTTAATCAAACCAGGTTCAGTAAAGAAAACACATTCAGAAAACATTCATCAGTTTGACACATCACATGGGCTGCGAATACTCACCACACACCCAGACACAGAAGCACACTGTAAGTAAGGAACAATGTATTTATATAGAAGCTTTCACAGATAAGAAACCACCAAGTGCTTTACATCATAAAAAAGTACAAAACTTTAAGAAATCGGACAATAAAATGAATTAAGAGCATGTGCCCGATTTGTCATATGGGAGGAAGAGGTCAGCAATGTATTAAGGTGTTCGGCCAAGCAAAGGCTCTAATGGTGAGGACCGGTATTTTAAAATGGATGCTGTGTTTGATTGGGAGCCAGTGGAAGGAGGATAAAACTAGTGTGATGTGTGATCTCTTGTTATTTCTGATTAAGAGCCTTTTGGGCGGTTTGATTCACACTAGTAAACAGAGCATTACAATTATCTAAACAAGTAGAAACAAAGCATGAATAATCGTGTCCATCCCGACCATGGTCACCACAGATCTTAGTTTGGCGATGTCCCTGGAATGGAAAAAACTCGAGTGCGTAAGATGGTTGACATGATTATTAAATTACACAAACTGGTTGAAAATGACACCTACATTTTTAAGGTTGTGGTGAACACAACCAATCAGCGAGACCACATTTTCCGCAGCAATGGTAGGAGCTTCTGTGTTATTAGCATTCAGTCATCTAAACATTCATTAAAATGGACAAGCGGTTTCTGTCATCAGGTTGAAAGGAGCAGCACAGCTGGATATCATCGGCATAAGAGATGCCGCTGTAAAGGATAATAATGCGTCCTAGAGGCGGCAGATATTCACCACAGGACAGAGCTGCTGTGTCTGACATGTGCTGACCCACAGACACTGAAAGTAGCACAAACACAACAGCGTAAGTGTTTCCAGGGGACGCTAAAAAGTGATGAACCCGGCTGGGACGCACTCGCATGGTTGTATTATAATACATCCATGACTGCTTTTAATGCTCCACTCGGGTTCATCGCTTTCTGCTCTGTGCGACTTGCAGCTCATTTGTGTTGTGTTGATCTTGATGGCATGTGTGTGTCCTTGACTCACTGCAGATGTGTATGAGACACACTGTGCACAAACATCCTCCATGACCCAGAGTCTCATGTTACTACCTGTATATTACTGATCCTGTGAATCATGTGGTGTGTTACAGTTTAGTGTGTTTTATATTTTCTCATGTCTTCTGCTGGTTTACTACAGAACACTGTTATTTCTATCATCATCTTGTCTCTGTGTGTTGTAGCTCTTCCAGCCGGCTCAGCGACCGTCTGTGATGAAGCCAAGCCACTGAACGGTGAGTTTCTCCCAGCAGCCACTGTAACTCTTAGACAGAAGAGCACCTCGGTCCACGTGGCTCATAGTAAGGTCTTCATACATGGAGTTGGTCATTACATAAACTGTCTGAGCTGTGACAGCAGATGCCTGATGCTGGTCAGCTTTTACACTTTTTATGAATTGCTAAGACACTAAATCCCATTCTCTGAACCGAATCCTCAGTGACCTGAACACATTCACTGAATCAGTTACTCGTTCACCTGGTTAGACACAAGTTGCAGATCTCATTTCACCTTTTTACAAAACTCTAAACACATTTTCACTCAGTAAAATACACTCTGCTCTGCGATGCACTGTGATTGTGATGTACAATGGTAAACACATGTAGCAGAAGTTAAACACAACTACAGCACAGATCTCATATCAAACAAACAACTAAAGAACAGTTGTTGCTGATGATGTGATGAAACCAATATAAGACAGGTCAGAGTGCACAGGTTGTTGGATACGTATATGTGTATGTATATATATACAGTATATATTAGGGCTGCACAATTAATTGAAATCACAATATGGCCAAGTGCGATATTGAAATCACAGGAGCTGCATTTTTTTTTTTTGAAGAAGGTACATTGTTGCGCATTGTTAGCACCATCAGTGTTGTAATGCTACAGAGACGCTCCAGCCTACACATCATATTCTCCAGATGTAAAGGAACATGTTTGTTTGGTACAAGACCGACAGAAATCACATGATTTATTACAATATATATCATATTGTAATCGCAGTATCTGCCAAAGTAATCACAATATGATTTTTGAATATGGCGCTGCATGGAAAAGCATGGAAGGTTTCAAGAAACGTCTTTTAACGATTGTGAAAAACTGTAATAAGTAATTAGTTAAGATTATATTTTACTGCTGTGGACAGAGACAAGTCAAACCCCAACCAGTCCCTAAAAGATGAGGTGTCAACAGTCACACAAGGTCCTCAGCTGAAGTGTGCAGATATACAGGCAACAAATAATTACATTTACGCTCACTGAGAGGAAATAAAGTTAAGTTTCCCTCTCACAGACAGGGCAAAAATAAAAATAAATATTTCACCAAAAATGAACTGGAGGATCCCCTGGTGGCTGGTACTGGAACAATCATCATAAATATTTGTTTTTCTCACAGTGGCAGATAAAAATCATTTACAGAGAGAGTGCCTCGCACTGCAGGACTGCAGTCTGAACTGTGTGTAGCAGTGAGGTTAAAGTGGAGGACGGCTGTCTCAGTTTGAACTCATTTTCCCAATTAAAAACTCAGTGAACTTCTTGTGCAACATAATCCCCATCATTCATCATGGCTCTGACAGCCGATATGTCACAGTGTATGTGATGATGATGATGATGATGATGATGATGATGGAGTTGTTTGACTTCAGAATATTCAGTCTGTACCAGACCAGTCTGTTTGTTTTCTGTGATGTTTTCTAACTTCAGTCACCTCACAGCTCAGTTCGTTTGTCTGAGCCAATCCTCCACTGACCCCACTCACCCCCGACATCACTCTCAACAGAAGTACCTCATTCTGATTGGCTGTCGTACCGTTCAGGACGTTTTCACTCCAATGAGGGTATAAAGTCGAAAGCAGAGGAGGGTTAAAGCTTCTATCTCCCGGCATCATACAGAGACAGTAGAGTTGATCTTCTCATCTCAACCTCAACGAGAAAGCACATTTGCAAATTCCCCAAAATGTTAAAGTTTCCTTTAACTGGGTGACCTGAGAGGTTTTATTTTGCTGATTCTCTCGCTACAGTAACTCATGACTAAAAAGCCTTTTCTGTCCTGTGTCCAGCTGAAACCACGTACCACACCCTGGAGGATGGAGGCGTGGTGGAGTACTGCACCACCACCGTCGGTGATTCCGCTCCCACCGTGGTGGCGGCCGTCGAGGCTCCAGTCGAGATGCTGGCCTCGTCCTCAGCTTCCCCGCCTCCTCCTCAGGGTCAGGCCAAACCTCAGGAGCTGAAGAGCCGCATCGCCCTCAACTCCGCCCGCCTGCTGCAGGAGCAGAGAGTCACCAACGTCCACATCCGGCAGATCGCCCAGCACCTGGAGGGCCAGAACGAGCTGCTGCACATGATGCGGCGCTCCCAGGAGGCTCAGGCGTTCGCTCAGGAGAGACAAGCCCAGGCCCTGGAGGGTACGCAGGCCGCCCTGCTGGCATTAGTGCAGATGCTCAGACCGGCTCTAAAAGACCTGCGTAAATTCCTGCAGAGTGGGACAGAGGTGGTGAACCCCAGCAGCTCAGCAGCAGCAGGAATGACTGATGGGTCAGGAACAGAGGAGCACAGCAGGCCCAGAACACCACCAGCTCCTCCAACGCAGGCCGAGGAGACGCAATAGACACTGTGTGTGTGTGTGTGTGTGTGTGTGTGTGTGTGTGTGTGTGTGTGTGTGTGTGTGTGTGTGTGTGGTGCTGACTCCTGTCCCTGCACACAGGCTTCAGAGAACAGGGTTGCCTTAGGGAGAGATGTACAGAATTTTACTGATGTTTTAAGTCACAGACTCAGTGAAGAGTTGATGTGGAGAAGATTATTTTTACTTTTTACAGCCTGTCATCAACTGACAGCAGCTTTGCGTTTGCACATTTGATACTGAGATGATGTTTTTGGTGCAGAGATGCAGACGGTCATCACCTTGATGTGAGCTCAACATTAAATATCTTCAAGTCATTGTGCAGAAAACTCTAAATGAAAAGAGATCAGTGTTGTTTTTAAGGAGGGAGTGGGCTTCAGTTCATGTGCGCTGTGCACCCTGTCTTCAATAAAACTGAAGAAAAACCAGCAGCTGTGTTCTCTGCACCACTCATGATCAGCCACAAGAGGTCAGTGTGTGTCAACAAGTTTCATCACGGTTTAGACTGTTGGAAAATCCCAGTCATGTCCTGGATTGATTTTAAGTAAGTGACCTACAGGCGGGTGACAAAATAAAGAGAAACCTTAATAAACAGAGACATAACAAAGGTAGACGCTTCCACACAGGTGCACGGCATGGTACAGTTAAGCAAATGACATCCCATCATGCTCTGTGGCAATTCCCTTAAAGGTCCCATATTGTATAAAGTGAGATTTTCATGTCTTTGTTCCTCCACACAGGTGAGAGTCAGAGCTGGAGGCATATTGTTTTCAGGCTGTATGTCCGTCCCATTCTCATGGACACGATATCTCAGTAACGCCTTGATGGAACTTCAAACAAATTTAGCACAAACATTCACTTGGACTCGAGGATGAACTGATTTTGGTGGTCAAAGGTCAAAGGTCAAGGTCAGTGTGACCTCACAGAACACTTCAGCCATTACTCAAGACTTCACACAGAAATTATGACAAAATCTCACACAAATGGTTCATATTTAATATGACTGAATAAACAGGAATGTAATCTGAAACTAGTCACAGAAACTAGAAATCAGCCAATCAGAGGAGAGGTTAAGAGCGTCCTCTTCTCTGATTGGCTCACTGACCTGTTGTTACTAGAGCTCCAGAGAGCAGCCTGAGAGAGGAGATGTAAAACTACACTAAGACGGGTTTTAGTTCTTAAAACCACTAATGAGCGTTAGAAAAAGCTGCACCATCTCTCTGAGCAGTTACATGTGGACATGGCAGTATCTATATATAAACTCAAGGTCAGGATATCTGTAGCATCAACATGGCCTCAGTGAGTTTCTTACAGCGAGTGATGGGTCCTACATAAACAAACATCTGCCAATGGTAGAACAGTTTTACTAACATCAGAATAATCTATGAGTCAAGTGAAGATTGGATCAACACTACAGACCAGTCTGAAATATCTTATTGAAACTGGCCCCAGTCTTAATTTTGGTCATATAGTCAAAAGTTAGTCAGACCATTTCACAAACACAAAGACTGACTCATTTTAAGCCAAAAACAGTCCAATGTCCAATGTTACCATGGTAACATAGTAATGAATGACACCTGCGCTGAGAAGTGGCACCCAACAACAAGAAACAGGAAAACATGGCTCATAATTTGTGGTTTGCTAACATTCTTATAGAGAGAGCAAAGACAAGGGAAAGAGAAAAAGGTTTTTCTTTTTCTTGTTTCAGTGTTCAAGTAAAACGTCCTTGTAACTGTTGAATTGTTCCAAAAGACAAACTACTGGGGTAAAAGGAGCTGAGCGGTTGGATGTGGTTCCTCAGTCGGCCATTTTTTTTTTTTATTATTTTGAAAAAAAATCTTAATTTATCCAGAATTCATTGTACCACAGTCCGGCTTAAGAAGGTCAACAACTAAACTGCTCTGTGCAACAGATGACTTTAGACGTCTATCTGGAGTCTGGCTGTTTGTTTTATCTAAGCCAGAGTCAAAGTCTGTCTCTGTGGAACCGGCTCCAGCTGAATGAAGGGTGAACACTGGACTTGGTTCATCGTCTCTCTGATCAGGCTGCTCTGCAGTTACATGATGTATAAACACCTACCAAAGTACTCCAAACCTCCTCTGTGGTAGTTGTGTTGACATTATCTCCTGTCCTGTCATAAAGGAAGGTCCAGTGTTTCCTATGCTAAAGGAGGTAAGACAGGAAGCACTGATACCTGCAGATAAATTTAGTTATAGTGACATCACAAAGGGATATTCAACAAGGTGAAATGTAAACAGTATTATGAGTAGAGTAAAAATGAAAATCTAGAAATAATTTTCAATTATTAAAGTATTACGTATTACGAAATGAAAGCTTCAAATTAAGCTTTAATTATTCTTACTGAGTATTTTGACTCTTTTGCAGATAAATAACAATAAAACAGTTCATGTCAGACTGTTTCTGCTGCAGAGCAGAGAAAGAAAAGAGAAGTAGTTGATGTCTGATGAGTCAGTCTGACTGAAATGTTCATTTATAACCACGAAACATTGAACAGTGTGTGGATCCTTGTTGGTTTAGTTTTTGTTTCTCCTCGTGTTATTCTGAGCTGCAGTGATGAAGAGGAGTAAAAGCTTCATCACTGTCAGGAATCCTGTCTGAGTAAAAAATCTGTGTTCGCTTCAAATGAAGATATAAGAGTTATTATGTAGTTATTTAGTGATAAACTCTCCTGTTTGTTAGAAGCTGTTTAAAAACCAGAGTGGAAACATGGGAAGAATCAAACTACAAAATCATCCACTAATTTATATTTTATATCTACTACTCGTTATTATTGATCACATTATTGTAAACTCTTTTGTCCCTGTCAGGATCCTGTAGGAATGGTGACTCTGTTTTTGTAGGTATCTGATTGGTCTGTAGTTTGGCTGTTGACAGGTTTTGATCTGATCCTCTGAATTAACCTGCAGGTTAGGAGTTCAGCATTAGTTACCATGGTGATTTACCCCAGTAACAAGAGAACTACTGTCATAGGATGAAAACCCAGAGTTAAACCTGAAGTTACTTTGATAACTTCAAATCCTACTTCTTATTTTTAATGCATGTAAATCTAACTTTACAGAAATATTATATATGACATATATGTCCCTGTATCAAGAGTGATGTTTCCATATATGCCTTATAACGTATGAAATACCCATAGTAAAATTCATATATATGTACATTTATTAAAAATATCTATATTATGGATTTATATACAGTTCTAACGTGATACAACTGCAACATCATATATTAATATATATAAATGTTCTAATTTGTAATAGGTTCCATATGTCATTTTCATGTATTATATTTTTATGCACATTTATGATCTTACTTTATTTGTATATATATATGAAAATTCAATATATAGACATGTATTACATTTGCACATATGGGATATTTTCCTTTCCTGGAGCCTGTCCCTGATCCTCTTCCTGATTCACCTCTGCTCAGACTTTGTGGACGGTCCCTAACTCGGCCCCATGAAGTGAGACGTTCAGGGAGCCGCTGTAACTGTCGATGAACTTCAGTGAAGAGGGAAAAGTTGGTAAAGATGCATCGAAACTGAGAAACTGTCCAGTAGCCGGACTCCAGTTCTCTGCAGCGGCTCACAGCTGAACCGTTTGACCCAGTCTGAGGAGCAGCGGGACCGGGAGGTGAGGTTTTGGTGATTTAGTGTTTATAGGGCGAAGGCTCGATGGTTAAACTCGCCGAGTGGTTTCGTTGTTTGCGTGGCAGCTGTCTGCACCGGGAGAGTCCAGTAATGTCAGAGAGGAGACCAGGGGAGTTTAAAGATAATTTGTTTAAGTGTTTGAAAATACATAAGTCATCAACCAGGACTCATAACTAACATGTCTGAGGTTTGTCATGTACTTATAATGTAATGTGGGCTATTAAACATAAACGGAGCACATGAGTCCACAGCTGTCACTGCTGCACAAACCTCAACATGCAGAGGCAAATAAAGCCCAGTTCATATTGTTGTATCACAGTCTTTTCTTTTCTGTGTGTTCCAGGTCTAAACAGCTCTTCAGAAATGATTCACCTGAAGACAAAGAGGGATTTTTAAAAAACCAATCACAGCCTATTTATTGGGAGTTTTCTGGTTTCATTCATTGCTGCTCCAGTGACAGAGGACAATGACTTTTTTAATGAAAAAGAAGAAGTTCAAGTTTCAAGTGTATTTCACACTAGAGGAGCTCACGGCGGTGCCGTTTGTCAACGGGGTGCTATTCTGTAAGATCCGGCTGATAGATGGTGGAGACTTCGCTGTGACGTCATCCAGGTATTTAGAGCAACTCGTCACTTCCGCGTTGAAACCCACTAAAACCTCAGTTTCATGCTGTCCACACTCTGTGTTTGACTTCACTGATGTTAAGTGTCTTTCTTTAATGTTTTCTACAGAGACAGATTGTATAGAGTCGCTCTGCTGCAGATGATTCACCTGTTTGTTGACAGTGTTCTGTCTTAAATAAGGGACTGAGTGCAGTGGATGGTGACAGCTGTAAAACTGGTCTGAAAGTAGCAGCTCAGGCAGTTGAGCCTTTAGCACACTGTGTGTTATTTTACCCTCGTGTCTCTTGGGAAAGTTGCCTCAGCTCCACCCTGGAGCTTCCCGGTCAACACAGCCACCTGTAGGTGCTCTGTGGGAGCGTGTTGAGGGTATGTGCTTTGCTCAAAGGCTCCTGGACAAAACGGTTGAGGTGTCGGGAGAAGAAATCATTCACTTTGCTGCTCGGATTCAAACTGTCACAGTCCCAGCAAGAGTCTCTTCATCACTAAGTGAGAAAACACGTTTTATTCTCTGTAGACTGGGTGAACTAACCCTTTAATCATCAGCAATTAGTAGATCATAAGTTTGATGGTCGCCATCCTCCATCCATCAGTGTATAAACCTCACTGTGTGAGGAAGCTGAGGGGAAGTGCCACGACAAGTCATAACCTTCTCGCCCTAACTCTTTTAAGGAAGCTTTCAGAGACATTAAATGTTTTTATTCAGATTACTGCTCAATACTACCTTAACTCCGATGCCAGTTCAAGAATCGCTCGACACTGAAGGAAATACATTAGTTTGATTTCTTTCCAAAACTTTAGATTAGAAGATCAATAATCAGTCTCATGTCTGTGTGGAGCTGGAGTCAGAACGTTGTCACGTCTCACAACAACAGCATGACTGTTACTGACGCTGAGAATGAATCACATCACACTCACTAATGAACCTACATTATGGGGCTGATTACTCCTGCCACAACACATGTAGGACAGGATTGTACCTCATTTTCATTCTTATTTTAGCCAATAACTAATAATAATTATAACAAACCTTATTTGTATAACACCTTTCATACAAGAAATGTAACACAAAGTGCTTTACAACAAAGAAATGACCTGCACCAAGTGCTTCACATGAAGAGAAAAGACAGAAGTGCTGAGCTTAAATGTGGCACAAAGTGCAAAATTTGAGAGCTAGTCAAAGGCTAAAGTGAAGAAATGAGTTTTGAGCTGAAGTACTCAGTGAGCTGCCTCTCTGATATCTATCGGTAGTGTTCTCCACAGCTTTGGGTCGTAGCTGACGAAGGCTGCGTCCAGTTTTTTCCTCCGGCTGTTGCTGGGAACCTTCAATTAAGCAGAAGTGGATGACCTCAGTGTTCTCGGAGGTACATAGTTAATCAGGGAGTTAGCGATGTAGCTTAGCTCGGTCCTTGCCATTGTTTCTTTCTTTAGATATGTTCTCTTCCGCTGCCAATAGATTGAAAAGAGGTAGAACCATTTGATCGAGGTATCCCTTTAATTTTGTAATATGTGGTAGAATCACACAGATGAGACAAAGAAATAATTGAATTAGTTAACAGTCACCAGTCACCATGCTGGGCTGTGGTGGGACAGTGGGTTGGTTTGAACTGAAGAGAACTCTACTCTGTTGGTAGTTGCGGTACTGTTGTAGAAAAGGGAAGTGTGAGCAGTCTGGTCTGCTCTCCTGTCTGCTGTCACTGGAGATAATCTGTTTTCTGCTTTTACTCTTCAGTGTCTACACCAAAGGAAAGATCAGACTTCATATATTTTACAGAGCTGTTGTATGAGGTTACAGTTAGAAATGTCGTATTAATGTTTAATCCCTGAGAATAGTCTTTGTCACAACTTTAATTTGTCTGATATCAGACGTGAGAGAAAGGAAAAACGGATCAAATGTAGTTACTTATCCTGACTGTTGTTCATGAATCACATGTGCTGTAAAACAATATGGATCAGAATTCAGAGTGGATGAAGGATGGAGGTCACACACCTCTGTCTGCGGGTTGCTCACCTTCCTCTTTCCTGTTTTCAGAACTGTGAAAACTGTAAATCTCTTCAAGATGCTCATAAAACTCTGTCACTGTCCTGCACGATGACTTTGTGTGAATCAGTAACAAGCTACCAAAGTCTATCAGAGCAGAGCACCTCCTCTCTAACACCTCTAACACCCCCACATGTCTAACTAGCTCCCACTGTGGACTTCACCTGATCTCCTTCACTAATTAAACACATGTAGTGCTTAGTTCTTACACCGAGGTCTCTACTGCTCTGAAGCCTCAGTGCTGAACCTCACTGTCAGTCTCTTTAGATAAAGCTGCTGCCAGATGACTAAATGTAAATGTCATTATGGTCCAAACATGATGAAACCATGAGACATTAGTAGTTTTTTATAAAACAACTATTGGATGGCTCGTCATGACATTCGATACAGGATGAACTGTAACCTGGGCTTCCTCAGCCTTAGAACCAGAGTCAGGGACAAACTGTAATTTTATATACTACTAATACTTTATTTTATGATGAATTACCTGCAAAACTACTGACATCCCCGTCAGCCTTGGCTGTACTTATTCATTTAATTATCAAAGTGTTCATGGGTTGGCCGTTGAGGCTGCTGTGATCTCATTGGACGACTGTCTCGAGTTATAGTTACACACCACCACGTGTCACATGCTCTTGTAAACTGCTCATATTTGCTTGACATTCACACAGTTACAGACATGTTTATCTGAGAGCTGCCAAATACGTCAGTCTCAGTCTCACTCCCACATTTAAGGCTGCTCTCCCTCTCAGCCTTGGCTTGAGAGGGAGAGCGGGTCGTCCACTAATCAGAGGGTCGGCGGTTCGATCCCCAGCTCCTCCAGTCCACATGTCAAAGTTGCACAAGAGAATGAACCCCACTTTGCCCCTGATGTATCATCGGTGTATGAGTGCGTGTGTGTGATAGAGATGCATATAGATGTATATAGCAAGCACTGTAAGAATGTGTGTGTGAATGTGAATGTGGCCGATAGTGTAAAGCTTTAAGTGGTTGTTATAAATACAGTCCATTCCATTGAATCCATTTACCACCTCAGACACACACCTGCTAACATGACCAGTTACTGAAAAACACACACAGACACACACATAGAGAGCAGGCGACATGTGTGCACCGGCTGTTGTTTGATTAATGGTTGGGTGAGGACAGTGGTCCCCAACCACCGGTTCATGGACCAGAACCTGGCCGTGGCATATTTGCTACGGAAAGGACAAATTGCTCATTTATTTATTTATTTTAATTGGTAAAGTACAACAATTGCTAAAGGCTGTTATTTTCATATAAGCTATTTGTACAGTTATTACAGGCTTACTGAACTTATTGCACCACATAACCCCCACCC
>NW_019525659.1:2036928-2037994 GCF_002814215.2 Seriola lalandi dorsalis
GAGGAAATTGAAGGAGCGCAACTTTGTCAAGTCTTTTGGTATATTTACCCCCAAATATCTCATGGATTCTGCTTCTACTTTGTCCTTTATGTTTTCTGAAGGGGTATATTTTAAATAATAATAATAATAATAATGATAATAATAATAATAATAATAATAAATACATTATCATAATGAATATGTGGTTATTGTAAAGGTAAGCAGCATGGATGCAGGCAGTGATGAACTGGAGGCACAGGTAGACAGGAATGAACTCAGAGACACTACGAGTTTGTCCACAGTGTTGTTACTACGAAGGTGAACGAATGATCTGGTGAAAAGTGAAGAACTGGTGTGTATACACGCACATGCACATGCACACACACACACACACACACACACACACACACACTGTAAAACTCCAATTAGGAGCCGAGTCCCTTTTACTGGCCTGGTGATTTTGTCAAATAAAGGCAGGTGGGGTGTTTCTAGGGTTTGAGGGGTTGGGGGCGTATGTGGAGGGGAATGTGGAGGGATCCTCAACCGGGAAATTTTTGAAAAAACATACTCTATTTTGATACTTTTTTACACACTCTGGCACCTTATTTACATTCAAAGCACATGTCTTAATCAGTGAAAAATCTAAATGTGTAGCTCAAAAACTGTTCATCTCCTGCTGCAGTCTTTCTTCCTCTCTCTGTTCTCTGTCTCCATGTCTGTCTCTGTCTTTCCATCATCTGCTTCTGGGGAAACCGTTAAGTGCATTTATTTTAAGTTTATTGAAATATTAAATTTGATCTTTTCTTTTCACACACACACACACACACTTATGAAAATCCATGTTTTTAATATTACCAAGTATCCTGTATTACAAATACAAGTACATGTCTCCCTCAGACTGAGTCTGCTTCATGTAAACTGTGTCACACATGAAGACTGATGGTGAATAACGGCTCCTGGACTTTTTGCTCCTTCCCTCCATCACTTATGGACGAGTGCAACAGCTTCCAGTCAACCTGTCAGACTGTTGCACCGTCCTCACTGAGCTATGAAGTATTATTGTTACATCTCTACTTTAATTTATACT
>NW_019525659.1:2038044-2042512 GCF_002814215.2 Seriola lalandi dorsalis
CACCCACCCTGACAACGGGTCCGTGAGAAATTTGCCTTTTGAAAACCGGTCCATGGTGCTGCTCCCAAGGTTTGAGATCGCTGGGTTAGGAGATTTTGATTGCTAATCTGTGTTTGTCTGCATGTGTCTGCTTGCGTGTGTGTGTGTGTGTGTGTGTGTGTGTGTGTGTGTGTGTGTCAGCATGTATCTGCTTGTGTGAATGTGTGTGTGTCAGGCTCATTTGCATCTCTGTCTCATTCTTCAGATTCTTCCACCAGAAAATAAAAAAAAGACAGAGTGACCAATAGGAGGAGAGGGTTTATAACTCACACACATTTGTAGCAGCACTCCAGGACACACATTAATATCCACCTGAACAGCGGTGAGTGTGTCCTACAGTGTGTGTGAGCAGACGAGTGCAGATGCAGTGCTCAGAAGAATCAGAACCTCTGTTTGCTGCTGCAGTTAAAGCCGACGTGTTTTATCAGTTGTGTTGGAGCGCTGTAGGTAAATGTTCCTTCCTGCTGCTGCTCTGTTTGACTTCAGCTCAGATGTGTTCACTGAGATTAGGCCTGAGTCTGATAATCACACTGAAATAACATTTCACTCCGGTGTGTATCCATCCACCTGCTGTCATGCATATTTGCTACCTGTGCATTAAATAAGACATGAGTGGACACACTGGAAATAAAAAACAAAAACTTCACATATTGAAACTAGAATCAGCTCCTGGGGGTTTTCCGCCTCCTCCACTCAGACTAGTTTCAGGTTTCATCCTGTTTATCCAGAGTCTTATAAGATATGAACCATTTTTGTGACATTTTGTCATAATTGCTGTGAAGTCTTGAGTAATGACTAAAAAGTGTTTTGTGAGGTCACACTGACCTTTGACCTCTGACCACTAAAATGCAATCAGTTCATCCTTGAGTCCAAGTGAACGTTGGTGCTAAATTTAAAGAAGCTCCGTCAAGGCGTTACTGAGATATCGTGTCCAAGAGAACGGACGGACGGACAATCTGAAAACAACATGCCTCCAGCTTTGACTGTCGCCGGCGCAGAGGCATAAAAAGTTTTAATTCTTGGCTGAGGTGGAAAAGTATATGTATTGATAAAACCAAAACAAAGTGCAGTGATCAAGCATGAAAACACACACAGCCCCGAGATGATGAGGAAGCTGGAACCTTCCTCACATTCATACATGAAACAAACGGAAATGTCTGATTTCCACCATGACCTCATCTCGTTGTTTCTTCTTCTTCTGCAGTTGTATAATGGCAGCGACAGGAGGATAAGCTCCATCAGCTGTTTGTCTTGATGAGCCCACGTTCTATTATTCATACATAATAGATTCTTCCAAGTTGTCCTACATTTGGATAGAAATTTGGCTCTTGTGAAAGCAGGTGACTGTTTGCTTCAGTCAGTAGTGAGTGACTCATGGAGACAGTGGCTGCAGATGCTCGGAGCAGTTAACTGGACATTTTTCTTTTAACTTATTTGTAGACAAAGCAGGTGTGGAAGAGAGTGGAGTAACTGTTGCATGCACCAAATTACATACACTCCTGCAGGGACAGGATGATGTTTGCTTACAGGTACAGTGGTCAGCAATGTCAGCTGTAAACAGTGATGCTGGAGAACTGAAGAACTGTCAGGTCCAGTCTGCGTCTGGAAGTGGAGACTCATGGACATAGATCACAGAAGTGACTGTCAGTCATCCTGGCCCTCAGTCTACCTCAGTGGGCTCATATCCCACGACTGTAAGTAGTGATGCAGTGATGAGCCGAGCATCCTTTTGTCGTGGAAATGTGGGGCGGTCCAGTCCCCTGTAGATCTCACAGTGGAGACGTCAGACAATCATCACTTTACATTTCAATAAGCTCTAACTCCACATCCTGTTCTCTCTACAGAGAACGGCTTTGACAACAGGCTCATCAACAGCTTCATGTCTCTTCTAAATGGCAGCAAATATTGAAAGCGCTTTTTCAATCCTGATCAGTGACATGGATTTGGTCACATGTTTCTCCAGTAAAAAATAATGAAGGCGAGTTAGTTGATGGAGACAAAGGAAAAAGTTAATTGATGAAGGAGGAAGAATGTATTAATTCATCCATTCATTTAGTTTTGATTTGGATCGTGTCTTAGAGTACGAACTGTAATCGACCATTTTAATTATTGTTTCCTCATTATGAACATGATGTATAAGTAGAGGTGCAGCTGACATGTTTTTGGTAGGTACGATTCTCGATACCAACAAACTAACATCAGGCTAAACATGCAAATATTAGCCTAAACAAGCTAACATTAGCCTAAACAAGCTAACACTAGCCATTTTGAACATTGTGTGTGGAGTGTTGCTACAACAGATGTCAGCTGTCACCTTCCACTACTTTTCTGTTTTCTTCCTGGTTATGTCCAATCCTGTAAACGTATGAAAATGAGTACAACTGTGACGACTGGCCAATGGCCATGCCTATACTTTTATTTGACTGGTAGCAGAAATACAAAAATTTACCTTATTACCTAGCAACTGCTGTGCGCATCCACATCCACGACCCCACAACCCCACAACCCTATGACCCCACGACCCACAACCCCACTGTGAATTCAGGCAGCGAGACACTGAGGTGGGGGCCAGCAGGACTCTGGGCCGAGCGGTTATGGTGCATACCATATGGGCAAACTGAGCCCTTAGCAACTGGTCCCCGGTTTGGCAACCCTGTCACAATTTCAAGTTGGCATCGAGTATTGGTTCTCGCGACATCCCTGGTGGAAATGCACAGAAAATTTATAAAATAATCAATCAACATATTTGATGATTAGGGTCCAATGTCAGCTGGGATTTGCTCCAGGCCCTTGTGACTCTATAAGGATAGGAGGTATGGATAATAGATGGATGGATGATGATTAGTGTCTAATGGAGGGAATTTCACAGCGCAGTAAACAGTCTTATTGATCTGTATTGATTATAGATCTGGTGAGGGGGTTTAGGGGGTTTGGGGTCTTGCTCCTGTTCTGGTTGTCATTTATCAGTCCAACATATTGTTCACAAAGAAATAGCTTTTCAGTCTTTCTCTTACTTTCTGTGCAGTTTCCATAATCAGCTAACAATCTGAATGAATTAAAAAGCATGTGTTGATCAGTAAGTCAGACTCATTATGAACAGCCCCTTGGAGGCCGTGACCCTCCAGAAAGAAAGCGCTGCTTGTGTCTACCTGTCGTACAATGGTGTGTTTGTGGAGGTAGGTTGGGCTGTAAGAGAAGAAGCAGCAGAACCTGTCTGACCGTTTGTGTTTCTCTCAGGTGTGTTGTTGTCAGAGCTGTTCAGGTAAGAGTTTAGCTCCTCTGATAAAGTTAGTGCTGGAGGATGCCTGCCTCAGATTTATATTACACACCATGATGGTTGCACTGTCACAGCTGTGAAAGTGATGCTGCTTATTATAATGAGATATCCAGAGATGGAAAACATGAACACACTTTATCTTCAGTGTTTCTTTAGTCTTTAAAATGCAGTTGACTCGTCAGAGGTGAAGTGATCAGTGATCAGATCCAAACATCATCTGCCTCAGTTTTTTTTCCACGTGACAGATTTCTGCTTTTCTTCTCTTGCTCTTTTGTCTTTCTCTCTGGTTTGAAGTGGACGGGGCTTAGGTGGATAAAGGTGTGATGGCATGTACCTCTGTGCACCAATCAGAGTGAAGCAACATTTGAATCAAAAAGTGACTGCAGTTGGGGGTGTTTGCCACAACCACACAAAGAGTCCCGCCAGTTTCATCATGAACTGAAAGTATTTACTGTGGTTTATTAACATTGACGATACTAACAGGACATTGATTAATTGACCTTGCCCCTCTCTCTCTGTCTCTGTCTGTCATAGTCAGATTGACTGGTCTTTCACAGGAATTATGGGTATGTTTATTTGCATATAGAGCGAGGAAGCTGAGAGACATGTTAATGCCTGTTTTGTTTTTTTTTTAAGTCGTTGTGTTCTTAGTCTCTTGCTGTGTTAGAATTTAGAGGCCACATCCAGTGGCGGACCGCCTGTTGAGAGAACTGTGACAATTGCTGGTGGCTTGATGTGCGCTGTAAATAATCAACTTAAAGACCCTCTGATGAAAATCAAGTGTTTACCCTTGTTAACATCCATATGATGTTTTTATATAAAACAAGACATATGATGAGAGAAATAATCATCAACACCATGACTGAGTGTTTCCACCTTAAACTGCAGTGAACCAATGACAGTCTCATAAACATAGATTCACACAGCCAGGGTTTGATATGTCACAAACCTAAGGAACCAATCCTGTCAACTCGTGGGGATGGGGGGCGGGGCTAAATAAACCTGAAAACTTGTCAGTACAGAGGGAGAAATTTAGCATTAGCACAACCACTAACAATGTGTCAGCCACTGCCAGTTACAAGCTAACAAACATCATAAAAGATGCTAACTACGCTAACTATTCTGATTTCTCTGCTAGTCTATTTTTCATTT
>NW_019525659.1:2043653-2104780 GCF_002814215.2 Seriola lalandi dorsalis
CTACATTGTGACATCTCATTCCACAGAACCACCATGTGGGACTATCTGTGATCAGTGAGGCAGCAGAGCTGTGTGCAGAGAGCTGGACGCTTCGTAGTGTTTCCTCTGAAATGAGCTGTTCCAGATAACATCAGAGTCTAAGAGCCAAGTCGGGACAAGCCCAGCACACTGATGGTCTGAGTGTGTGATGTGTAGAGAGGTTAGTGAACCACACTGACAGCTTTAGTGTTAGTGTCCTGATGATACTGCTGTGGTCTCAGCTGGAACAGCTCACCTTTACTGTACCTTTACTCATTAGTCATCAGCTTAGTGAGTAAAAAGCAGTTTGTAGACAGAGGGAGGGACGCCAGATTCCACAAACAAAGATCACACTCTCCTTTTGGCCTGAGCTCCAGGCTGTTTCCCGCCTCCGCTCCGCTTCACAGTCATGGAGCATTGTCGGGTTCAGCGTCTTCTACATGGAAAGTTGTGTAGTTGTAGTTGTTGTGCCGTTAAAGGAAGGAATGCTACTTGTCAGTTTCCCCATCTAGATAACCTGTAGGTAAGAACCACCTCCACATCCTTCACATTCCATCCTCTACTTATCTGAGGTCAGGTTACGGTGGCGGCAGGTCAAGAAAAGTCCAGACGTCCCTCGGCCCTGTAACATTTTCCAGCCCCTCCTGGGAGATCCTGAGATGTATAAACTCTCCAGCGTTTTCTGGGTCTACGTCGAGGTCTCCTACCAGATGGACAAACCCAGAAGACCTTCATAGGAGGGCACCTGTAAGAGGACCCTAACCAGATGCCGAACCACCTCAACTGGCTCCTTTCAACATGAAGGAACAGCAGCTCTACTCCGAGCTCCCTCCAGATGTCAGAGCTCCTCACCCTATCTCTAAGGCTGAGCCCAGCACCCCCCCCCCGTGAGGGTCGGAATGAAGACTGACCGATAAATCGAGAGATAACCCTTGTCCTCCCGGCTCAGCTTGAGAATAACATAGATTCTTCTCGGCGTATCATGTTGATGCAGGTGATTTTTTGCAACAACGTGCAAAACACTTTTTCTGCTCCTTGGAGGTGAAAGGTCAGTGAGGTTGAACTCTGTCATCCCTCAGCTGTGACAGAATGAGCCCTAAAACCTGGACATTTTGGCTCCTGCTGTTGTTTGGTCCTAAGGTCAATGGCTTTGTTGAGTGTGTTTTTGGTTAGATGGCTGAAACAAGGTCTGTGTTAAAACAAGCTCAAGACATTTTCACATTTCAATCTACAATATAAAATCAGTCAGTAAATACCCCAGTCCTGATTTCTTTAGGCCTTTACGTCTCGGTTGCTGACAAGTGTCTAACTGAGACTACAGAGGTTGTCGGGGACGTTAAACATCATCACGTTGAACATGAAAACTGATCTACTCTCCAGTCCACCTTTACAGCCTCGTTGTGTTTGTACAAACTGTCTCTAACTCCGTCAGAGGAAAGGCCTTGGAAGAAGAGGTCAGAGCTGAATCAAACTACAAGCTGAAGTTTAGTGGGGGTGAGGCTGAAGTCATGTGACTGTGGTGTTGAAGTCATGTGACCGTGGTGTAGTTGGTTTATAGTCTAACATTAGCTCTTTACTTCTGCTGATTGTATTTAGGCTTCAAACATCATGAAGTGGAGTTCATTAGTGAAGATGATCCTGCTGAACTAAACCTGTCAGGATCGTTAACTGTTGTTTATTTTCTCTAATAATCCAAGAGACAATATTAAAATCCCATTGGCTGTTAGTAGAGGGAACCAGGATGATGCTAACGGCGAGTTGGACTACAGAAATACATCGTCCTGCAGCACTGTGTAGATGAGGCTCTGAGGTTTCTAACTGTGGTAGAAGCTGCTGTAACAGGACTTAGAGTCCCGACCTAATGTCTCGTCATCTTATGTGTCATTGACTTATATGTTTATGAAAATATTTATTAGAGGATTCATGTGAGAAACAATCGCTATGTTTATTAATTAAAGCATCAATGTCATAACGCTGCAAACGTTAAAATCCATGAATGATGAAGTGACTGAGAGAAGTTGCTCTTCTGCAGCAGTGACACCACTCCCTCTGGCACCAGGTGCCAAATATCACACTGGCATTGTGACGATCTGTAAATGTCATGTCTTAATAAAACTGTGAGGAACATGAATCTGCAAGTCTCCTATGTCACAGTGACAAAGGGCCACAGTCTAACAGGAAGACAAGGCGGATAATGACAGGTTTTAATTGTGGACCTCAGTTTGTTTGTTTCACAAGAAAATATCAAAAAGGTTCTTTTCAAAAATGTTCTCCTGAACTTCACTTCACTTGAAACCTTGTAACCTGTGATTGTTTATTGCGCAGATCTGGATAATCATTTCAACAACATGAACTGAGGTTTTCATGATGAATAAAAAAAAAATGTTCAAATGACATCTCAGCCACATGTAAACTGAACCAGTTGTTTGTTATTGAGGAGTTTGTGCAGTGGTTCACTGAGTATTTCAAGATGTTTCCTGAACCAATTTAATGCTAATCAAGTTTCTTCCAAAGAAACCTCCTTCATCCAGATTTCCCACTGCTTTGCATATAGAAGCAATGTGACTTAATGCCATCTGATGCACAGACAGTAATAAACCCCTGCACTTTCTCCTCCAGGGAAGAGTTCATCCCTGGTTCAGCCTCGTCATGAAACATAGAATCTTAATACGAACTGTTTGTCTCCATCTTCAGCTTAACGTACAGTATTTTATCAGATCCTCTCAGTGCTCCACTAAAATCATTTGAGACAGCGACAGAGACAGAGACAGAGACAGAGACAGCGACACAGACAGAGACAGCGACAGCGACAGAGACAGAGACAGGGACAGCGACAGAGACAGCGACAGAGACAGCGACAGAGACAGAGACAGAGACGTCCTACATCAAACTACATGCAGATAAACACCAAATCTGTTTTCAATCTGCACACTCAGTGGAAAACCCCTGAGCTCGGTCTTATGTGTCACATCCCAGGATGAGATCATCTGGACCCTCAACCTCACAGACTTCATGTTTTCTAATAAGAGGCCGGAGAGACAGCTGATCCTTCTCTATTGATTCTCCCTGTGATGAATATTATTTCCTATGTTTAATAACATTCAAATACATGTGATCTACATGTGAACACATCCGCTGTTAGGTTATTTCCTCCTCCTATCATGCAGATTTATTTCCATTTGTCTCTTGGGCATCAGGTTTCAGGCTCATCACAAGACCCATGACTCACTTTGTCAAGAATTGAGGCCGTGAGCTGTCCACCTTGTTTGTCTTCCCCTGGATCAGATTATACCTCAGATTCATGTTGTGTTTTATAAAGAAATGTGATGCAGTCTGTCAACCTGGTCCATCCTTCAGCAAAGGATGGACCAGGGGCCCCATGAATGGAGGAGGAGGGGGCTCAGGCTGCAGGTGGCCTGGAGCTAGACAGCCCCCCTGGAACATGCCAAGGATTATTATTATCATTATAGTGTCAGGGGATGTTGAGCTCTTTGTTTACACCTGTATACATCACATCAACCTGTGTGTGTGTGTGTGTGTGTGTGTGTGTGTGTGTGTGTGTGTGTGTGTGTGTGTGTGTGTGTGTGTGTGTGCAGGGAGGAGGTGCAGCAGAACTGCGTTCGATGGAGGAAGAAGTTTTCCTTTGTGTGTAAAATGAGCGCTAACCCGATCACCGGTGTGTTGGACCCCTGCATCTGCAGGATCTCTGTACGCAAGGTGAACTACAAATCCCAGCAGCCACCTCTCCGTGCTTCTCTGGGTTCTGAATGTAAAGATGAGAGTAATGTACAGTCGGTGTAAACCTGGTTTGTCCTCAGGCTACATGTTCTCCATATACTGTGATGTGTGTTTGTTACAGTTTGCTTCTTTCTGTTTTTCCAGGAGCTCAAAGGAGGAAAAACCTTCTCAAAGGTGAGTTTCTTCTCTGATGATGTGATGAGCAGCTGCTTTAAATATATCAACAGTAATGTTTAACCAGCTCGGTGTGAGCTCATAAAGAGCTGCTTCATCTGTACACCAGAGTTTTACAGTGTCAGAGATGGTAAAACCTGTTAAACTCCAACCATGTCAACTTCACGAGGATCAGGATCACACTGTGTTTACTGCAGTATATGTGTGTGTGTGTGTGTGTGTGTGTGTGTGTCTGTGTGTGTGTGTGCAGTGTACAGCTCAACTTCAAGCACCTGTAGTTTAAAGTATCAGCTGTTTGCAGCTATGACAAATAGCTGGCATATTGTCAAGTGTCAGCTGATCACAGGGATCATTTACCTTCTCAGGTGATTCACATGGTTCCTGCAGGTGGTCTGCTGTGTGTTGGCTCATGTCAGTTTCTGTACTGTCTTCTATTATCAAAACATCAAGAGAAGAACCATTAATCAAAGCAGTGACTGTTTCCCTTTTTACACCAAAGTTATCAGGTATAAGCAGGTTTTTTATGACAGATGAACCTGCTGAAGAAAGGTGATTAACACCTTTCACACTACCAGACGGATTTGCCAGAGAGGACACACACACAAGTGCAGGGAGTGATGTCATCACATGCACTTACAGAGCACACACACACAGACATGAGGGGAGAGAGCGAGCTGCTAGCTGCTGTGCAGGCTCTCATCTCCAGGGTGGTGCTACTGCGTCAGAGCCTCGCTTTGGTTGGTGATTGTGTGTTTTTGAAACCTATGTCAGGGCTGCACCTCACTCTTTTATCTCTGAGCGAGTGAAGCTGTGGTGTTTCTGGTGTAACAGCGTTGTGCTGGACAGGTGACAGGTTTGCTTATATCACTGCTGATCAGAGCAGATCAGAGAACTGATAAATACCTGTGACTGCTGTCATTTTACCCGGGTGTGAATGCTGATTGTTCCATTTTGACCAGTGGAAAGGAACTCATTAGATAAATCTGTGAATTTGTTTTATGTTGATTCAATGTGAGTTTATGATTAACCAAATTGAGTCTGAAGCTAAAGCTAGTGACCCCTACAGGCTGCAGCATTCATTACGGTCAACAACATGAATGGTGGACAGAAGAAGAAGAGTTTTGTGTAGTCTGGTTCCAGACCTCTGAATCACCAAGATGCAGATGTCCTCAGTGATGGCTGTTTCCAGGCAATCAGAGCGTAGTAGGTGGGACTAAGAATCAGAAAAGAAAAAAAAAACCTTCTCAGCAAAGAGTTTAATGACATTTTCAGATTGACTAGAGGCTCGGATGGAAGAATTTGCATGAAATATGTTTATAGGAACATTAATGGAAATTAGGTAGAGCTAAACACAAGCTGTGGCCCCTCAGGAGGGAAACAGTGCAGACATCATGAATGAGGAGGTTAAAGTAGGTCATTGACTTCATTCACTTCCTCACGCCATGGGACTGGTCCAGTGTCAGTTACTGATGTGGTTCACAGTGGGCGAATAAGATCTTGAAAAGAAAAAAATCTCATTGTTTGTATGCTTGTCCGTCTCCCTGTCTCTCTCCTCGTCTGTCTCCTCGTCCTTCTCCTCGTCGGTCTCCTTGTCCGTCTCCTCGTCTGTCTCCTCATCTGTCTCCTCGTCTGTCTCCAGTTAGGTTTTGCTGATCTCAATATTGCAGAGTTTGCTGGATCAGGCTCCACAGTTCGCTGCTGCATCCTGGAGGGTTACGACACCAAAAACACTCGACAGGACAACTCCATCCTCAAGGCAGGGCACACACACACACACACACACACACACACACACACACACACACACACACACTGGACTAATCAGCACTAAGGTTTATTAACACATCTGTTTTTTATAGGTAACAATTGACATGACTCTTCTGTCTGGGGATCCCTGCTTTAAAACGTGAGTTCCTCTGTCTGCTCCCATCACCACCCTGCCATTGTCTGTGTCCATAGACTCTGAACACAGTCATCAGTGTAAGAGTGGATAGAGCAGAATGTTGATGAGACTTTCTGAACTTTAGAAAAGTTTAAAAAATAAAAATAATGACAGCACAACACAAAACAAGTTCATGTTGTTGGATTTTGTTGCTGTTGTTATTGTTATGTAAGTTTTGGAAATAAGGTTCCCATAATTCTGGGGTTTGGGTGAATATAAACAGGAAGTATAATGTTAGCGTAGAACTACAAGTTGAGCTCCATGTTTATATTTCTTGTATATTTGTAACTCTGTAACTCTCTGCCTCTGCTAAAGCTAACTTTTTGAAATACCCATTATACTTTCTGCCTTTTGTTTTGACCTCCAGGCCCCCCTGCACAGCCAAATCTGTCTCCACGGGGGACCAGGACCCCACCCTGCAGCTGGACTGTAAGGGAGAGAGCACTGATGCCACACTGCAGCCACTGGGCGGCATCGTGGAGGGAGCCCGCGCCTTCAAACCCCGACAGTCATCGGTACGAAGCTCAGGTAATGGCTCAGCTTCATTATTCTCTGACCCCAGCTGCCCTGAAATGATTACAGGCTGATCATATCATATTTGATGACATGTATTTATTTGATATGTGTTGAGGTTGTTGGTGTTGATCCATGTCCATGAGTCAGGTGTCAGTGTGTGTTGGCTGTGTGTGTCCTGACTACAGGGCTGCCTGAGGAGGGGGAGAGTGTCTCCAGTCCAGAGGAGGTCTTTCACACCGGTCACTTCCGCAGCGCTAGCTATGCCAGCCAGCACAGCAAGATATCAGGTCAGAGCGCCCTTCACTTCCTCCTGCTGCCATCAGACATTTGACTTCCTCCTGCTGAGACCAGGGAGGTGCTGTGAGAGCAGTAGGACAATATTTGACCTGGGGTGAATGTAATCAAGTGGTGGTGCTGCGCATCATCCAAGGGTGGACTACCAACTGGGAAAAGTGAGCAACAGGCCTAGGGCCCCAGAAACCCAGGAGCCCTGAGCGCTGTAGTGTTACTGTGTGTTACATTGGCTCGGACGATGTCTCTCGATATTAGCCCAAGCCTAATGTTACATAATTTGTGGTAATTAAATTGAAAATTTGTACCATGAGCCAAGCACCATGACCCAACATGAGAAGGATGTGTCCTGATTGATAATACAACCATGTGAAAGAAACTCTTGCAGCAAACAGGCACTGAAATTAACTTTTCTTCAAATGTTACAGGTCCCATATAGTCTAAAGATAGATGTCCATGTGTTGTTTGATTATAGATCAGGTCTAGGTTCTATATTAATACTGTGAAAGTATCAAAGCCTCAGTCCAAAGAGAAATGCACACAGCCTGTATTCAGAAACTGAGCCTTAAAACCAGCCGTCAGGACTTCTGGAACTTTGTGATGTCACAACAAAGCAGTCACTGCTCTCAGCCATGCCCCAAGCCCCGCCCACCTGGACCCACCATCCAACCTTGCAGGATTTGGTTTCTCAGAGTGTTGACCTGCAATCTGCTATATTTTTATCTGATCACTCAGAACACAGTCAGCCAATCAGAAGAGAGGCTCAGAGCCGATATCAAAGCACCTCCAACATCTGGATCAGCCAGAGTCATTTTGGAAACAAGTGCTGTGGACAGATGAAGGTAAAACAGTGACACTGTCCATCAGTGACACAGGACAAACTGATAGACAGAGGGAAGAATGGACTCCACTCAGTAGAGGCTGCTTTCTACAACCTCTACCCATAGCAAGTTAATCCAGGCATGTCCATACATGACACATGACCTACTTTATTCTCTTTTTTGGTTTGAAAATTTTGGCCAAAATGACAGTTACCTCTGCTGCACATCATAAGATACTTTGCTCATCTACTTTCCTTGTTAACTCTCCTCTCCTCCTCCAGGCTACAGCACAGGTCACTCTCGCTGCTCCAGCCTGACTGACCTCAGTCACCATAGAAACGCCTCCTCCAGCAGCAGCACCTCCTGCGGGGTCGCCCACCCTGCTCAGCCGCATCCCTCCACCCCCACCGAGCATCACAGACAAGCAACTCCTACCAAACCAGAGAGGCCTCCTCCACCCTCTGCAGCAGCCCTCATGTCCAACAGGTCCTCCAGGTACATACAGACACACCTGAGTTAACCCAGGGCCAATACATTGGTTGACAAATTAGACAATTAATGAGCTAAGTTAACAAGCCAGGTATGGTGAGCGCAGACACCGATACCTGCTAATTAATGCTAACATATAAAAAAAATAATAGTAGAATTTGACTCACCTCTAAAAACAGGAACACAGACTTCCTCATGTTCAGTTAGTCAGTCAACAACAGGTCAAATTACCTGTCTGATATTTACATGAAAAATCCTCCAGAAGAACCAACAACACACACAGAGAGATCACCGTCACTGACTGAGTGAGCTGGGGTGACGCTGAGCAGACAGGTAGTTGCTTGACACTGAGCAACTAGCCAACTGTGGCGGCACCCACCTGTCACTCAAAGCAGCCACGCCCTCAATTATACACAACGTTAAGCCTTGATAACAGTTGTCATGAAGGAGGAAATTAGCTTTAGAGACTAAAACTGTTTTTAGGACCAGACTATAAACATAACTTAACATGGGAGTCTGTGGGGATTGACCACCTCTAGTGGTCATTTTAAGGAACTGCAGGTGGTTGCTGCTTGAGCTTATTGAACCTAGGTGTCAATGAATTCTGTTGACCCTGTTTTACATCATATTTGCATCTTGCATTACTCAAGAATTCATCTGCTAATTATGACAAAATACACTTAACCCCCTTCACTGAAATCCTTGAAAGTCTTCACCACATATTATATGAGTCTGGATAGACATGGATGTAAACTGCAGCTTGACTGGTTATCAGAGGCAAATAATGAATGAATGTATGTGAACATGAATGTCATGAAATCTAAATTCAGAACAAGACTGATAGATAAGCATTTAACTGAAGTGGACACACTCCAGCGTGAACCTCTCCTGTTGACTCCAGGCAGAGCCAGTCGCCTCATTAACCATTCACATACATGTCAGCTATTAAATGAGAAGGTTTTGATTGGTCCAGGGATCTGATGTGTGATACTTAATGGGACTGAGACATCGTTAATGTCATCAATAACACCTGCTTTTTGATCTACTAAAGACCCTGCACAGCCTCACAGGTGTTTTTAATCACTGTGGCTGGTCAGGCCTCTGCTCAGGTTGGGTTGGGCAGATTTATGCAGTGATATCACCAGACTCTATTTACTGTGGTGGAGTATTAAAGCCATAGTTATTAAGGTTAAAAAAAATAAAAACTAAATATAACAATATAGCATCAACAGCTTTTACATGTCAAATGTGGGATGTGGATGACCTGAAGTTAAGGTTTCACCAGTTTCTTTTCATGGGATTTGTTGGAAAACTCTATACAACCAGACTGTAATATGATTGTTGTATGAAGCAGAGCCTTTGTCTGCCTTTAGCTCCTGCAGAGTGTTGCCGTGTTTCAGGTCTGAATCTTCTCTCAGTTGGTCTTTCTCTCACCCGACAACAGGAGGAAGAAGGACACCGTGCAGAGGCAGCCCAGCTGTGTGGACGACACTCGCATCGATGCAGACGACATCGTGGAGAAGATCGTCCAGAGCCAGAACTTCTCTGACAGCAGCAACAATGAAGGTCGGACAGAGTTTCACTTTCTTTCTTTTCGTTTCGGCAGAACCTTCGTGTATCACAACCTTAACAATCTCTTCTTCTTCCTTCAGACAGCAACTTGAGACTGTTTGTTAGTAAAGATGGGACCACTGCCCTCAGTGGGACTCTGGCCAACAGGTACAGTACACATCTACTGTTCCGTCTCTCTTAACCAGCAGCACTTTGTCTAAATGATGGTGTGTTTGTGTTTTCTCAGAGGAACACCTGGTGTGTTTGAGCCGGTCGTCATCGAGTCTCACTGACTGACACATGAACTCATCTCCAGCCACATCAGCGTGTTACCGACTCTCTGATCGTCTGTGAGCATGTGCGCGCAGCTCGATATAAGACTACTATGATACAGATATTGAGCCTTTCTGCTTTATTTAATCAGGTGGTTGAAAGTGTGTTTAACATAGCTACTGTATTTTCTCAAATAGTAGACGGGGCTTTTTTTTTTTACCTCAGACGAAGAAAGAGCAGTTAGCATTAGTGTTAGCATCAGGCTAGCTGCTGATACCGAGGTGTCCAGAAATACAGAATTAATTCCTTTGCATTAATATGTGGACTGTTGTCCCTTCACCACTGTGTTATGCAGCTGTGATGCTGTATTTGAACAATACTAACCAGCATTAGCAGTGTTAGCAGTCGTCAGTTATGTGCCTGATGCAAACTAAACACTAATAGTACAGAGATTAGTTATTATTTTAAAAGGAGAAACACCAGTGACTCCTTTTCTTCTGGGCTGTAATTTAATTGCCAGATTCTATTTGAGAATTTACAGTAATCCAATAATTATTTCTTTACACTGGGTGTGTGTCAGACCTGGCTCCTGGAACATCTGGAGAATCACTTGTAAAAGTCTTTGTTCACTGTCGTCCCTGACTGGAGGTTACACTACAGCAACTCACAAGGCAGCAGGTCGGTTTCAGAGCAGACATGTATACATGTCACAGTAGGAAAATCACAGGTATAAATTATAAAATGAATCATGTCTGAATTCCATTCAGCTGCAGCAGTTTCATGGTGTTGCAGTGGTTAGCACCATCGCCTGGGTTCTGTGTGGAGTTCACATGTTCTCCCTGAGCCTGTGTGGGTTTTCTCCAGCTTCCTCCCACAGTCCAAACACCTGCAGGTTAACTGGTGACTCCTTCCTGTTGGTGTGAATTTGAGTGTGAATGTTTGTTTGTCTCTATCTGTCAGCCCTGTGATAAACTGGTGACCTGTCTAGGTGTACTGCGCCCTCGCCCAATGTCAGCTGGGATTGGCTCCAGCCCCCCTGTGACCCTTAAAGGATAAAGCGTTATTACTACTGTGTGTGAATGAATGAATGAATGCTTGCTTCAGTGTCAATGTCCCAGTTTATCAGGACACGACTTTGTTAATATTCCTGAGCTTTTCCTAATGTCCAAAATGTCTGCCGTGAGTACTGTGTTGTCGTCAGTTGCCAAGTGACAGTCTACTCATCAGCTGAAAGTCAAATATGACAAAAAAAAATCAGATTTTCAGAAGACAGACAGCTGCAGGTAATAAAGTCAGTAATTAGTCAGTTTGATGAAGCTGTGCTGATTAGCAACCATACTGTGACAGGTTAGTGACCTCTGCTGTGATCCAGTTCCCTGTACTGGGATCCTCTACAGACTGAAAAGAGGACCACTCTGAAACACACCCAGTGACTCTTTGACCAGTGCCAAGAATTAGAACCAGAAATTACTTGAACAATACCCTGAAAACCACCACAGTGTGAGAAGTGTAGTCCAACACTGAAATAATGCTGCGTTCAGGAGCACCTTGTCAACTCTGAAAGTCGAACGTTTCCGAGTTTATCACCAGGAAGTGGTACCTGATCACCTGACAAGTCAGTAACACCTGTGGTAAAGTCAGGCCATGAGTCCTCTCGATGGACAACTGGAAACAGTGTTTAAGGTTCATCTCTATATAAACTCATGTGACAGCCTGTTCACTGCTCTGGCTCACTTTCTGGTTTAACCACTGACTGACGACCTCACAAATCAAGCAGCTGGTGAATGTGTGGTGATAATTTTCTGACTTTACAAGTTGACGAGGACTCAGCAGCTGCAGCACCAGAGCCGTCAGAGGCTCTGACTGAGGGCAGACTGGAACTGAAAGCTTTATGATATTTTAATGCTATTTGATGCCTGTGTACAGTATGTACTTCTATATTTTGCACATGTGTACTCTGTGGGGAGGATTGTTAGAAACCACTAAAATGAAACGGAGATGGTACAGTTTTCTAAAATGACATCTGACATGTTCTTTTTTAAAATGTCTTTATTCTTTTCCGCATTTCATGCCATTGCTCTTTTTATCAGACAAAATGCTCTTAGGAGACAGCATCCTATGTTCATATGGCTGGCCGTATGGAACCGTCCACTCCCTGTACTTACTAAGTCCTTACTCTTTGAATCTGAATCTGAATGCTCTTATCGACTTATCAAGAATGTGAGCTTGTTGTGATGTGCTCACTTGCCTGAATTCTAAATGTTATTCACCTTTTTCAAGCTTTGGTCGAATGTGCTCAAGTTCATGTCACAACTCTATATGCAGATTTATTATATGAATGGTTTGTCCATAAAAACATTTTTCCTTGTTGAAAAGTTCCTTAACTGATTTTTGCAGAAAGTAAGCTGAAAATATATTATCACTTATCAATCTCGGTCAAGGTCTTCCCTCTCTTTTAGCTCTATGTTTGGTCTCCACCAGGTCATGAGGGAAATATCTGGGGCTTGTTGCACAAAACACCTTAAGTTTTCTACAAAAGTATGACACTTTAAGGTTTAATTTCGCCTTAGCTGAGTGAGTTGAGGGTGTTGCACAGAATATCTCAAAAGTTGTGCTTAGTTCAGTAAAAATGAAGTGAAAGATTTTACAGTGATCAAATTTTACTGTTTCCATGGAGACAGTTTGTGTGCTGGCGATAGCGCTTGTGATACATATATACAATATACTCCTGGGTCTGATTGTACAATACACATTAAGTTTTCTACTTAATCATGACACTTGAGGTTTGATCTCTCCTTGGTTGAAGGAGTTGCACAGAATTTCTTAAAGGGTTCATTTTCTTCATTTATTGGCAGAAACATGGTCATGTTGCGCTTAAGATAGCGTTTTAAGTAATCTTAAATACTTGTGAACATTTTAGGGAAACCTTAACTCAGACTTTAAGGAAATCTTAACTGTAGGTGTTCTGTGCAACTGACCCCTGGGATCTGTTTCGTTTTATTCATTTATTCCTGTAAACTCATGTTACAGTTAAGATAGAGTCAGAGGTACCTTTAGTTTTTTGCCTTATTTTGGTCGCTTAGGTTGTCAATGCAACAGGTTCACTGACTTCAAGTGATTCCTTATGAAGTGATTTTAAGGAAACCTTAACTTAAAGGTGTTTCATGTAACTTTTTTTATTTTAAGGAAACCTTAACCTTAATCGAACCTAATCTAACAAGAATCAAACTTAAGGCGTTTTGAGCAATCGGCCCAGCTGGTCTCTGACTTCATGTAACTCTGGCTGTGCAGGTACAGTGGGTTTATTGGAGCTTTCAGAGCCTGAGAGACGGTCTGAGAGAGAAAAAGTGTAACAATGCAGAGTCTAGTGATAATCCTGTGTGGGTTTGTCACTGCCATCGACCAACTTCACATTACACATGGTCGTTTGATCCATTGTTATTATTTGAAAAATGATGTGTGCCGCTTTAAGATTGACTTTACTGTTGATTTACCTGTTTGGAAGATATGATTGGCATATGGATCAGTGACTGATAATCAGCTGACTGCTGCTGGACCAAATAGTCTCAATATATCAATTTAAGTCAGTTAATGGACCTACAGGTTCATTAATGTACTTTACTTCAGACAGAGCTTCATGCACTTTGTAGTTGTAGGCAGTTTCTGCTTTCAAAGGTTGCTGCAATATGGTGTTGACTGTAACTCACAGTGGATTAAAAACTATTTTTCATATCACAGTGGAGTGGCCTGTGAACACTGTAAACTGTCCTTGTCCCAGTGCACAGAGCTGACTGTGACACTGTAGGTGGGGGTTGACTGAGGTCAGTCGCTCAGCTGCAGCAGCACAAAGCTCCTGTTGTACCAGGACTGACAGTATACAATAGATCCTCACCCCCATCTGACTCAAGTGTGTGTTTGTAGTGTTTGTGGTCTGCAGTATGTGTATGTTAATGTCTGTGTTGATGCTGTACTGTATGTGTGAATATGCCACCGTGTGTGTGTGTGTGTATCTTTCCTCTAGTCCTTTAATCCCTGGTTAATACTGGCTACATGCTGCATTAATGCTGTGCAGGACACTGTGGGAAACTTAATGTGACTCCAGCCACAGCAGAGTTTTCTATTTCTGCCCACGCCAGAGAAAACCCCAGGGGCTGGCTGCACAAAACACCTTCATTTTTCTACTTAAGTATGATACTTTAATTTCTCCTTAACTGAAGGAGTTACTTAAAAGTGTTGCACAGAAATTCTTAAAAGGTTTCCTAAGTAAGAAAAAAAGTTAAGTAATTTACAGCAGTAAAATTCTATTGTTTTGATGGAGACTGTTGATTGCTGCCATTAGCTTGTGATACCTGTTATCACTTTTAACATGAAACTGCAGAGCAACCACTGACTGCAGGTCAGATCTGTGATGTAGAATCAGTTCCTCATTGTTAAAGGTCCATTGTGTTCTCCCACTCTTCTTGGGATGTGTTAATTTTCTTCATTTATCACCTGTTGCAGTAAAGATAGAGTCAGAGGTGCATTTAGTCTTTTCCCTTAGCTTGGTGCTAAGGCCTTGTGTGCAATTGTGTAACTGACTTTAAATGATGCCTTAAGTATAAGACCAATATATATATATATATAACATTTTAAGGAAAGCTTAAGGAGGAGGTGTATGGTTGTTTTGTGTAACTGTTTTTATTTTGAGGAAACCTTAACTCATACTTTAAGGGAAATCTTAACTTAAGGTGTTTTGTGCAACTGGCCCCAGATACTGTAGTTCTCTGTATCTGTGTACATGGGGTCAGTCCCTGTCCATATAGAACATATGGGGTTCCACGGAGAGAACCTTGTTGCACATTTATCCCTCCAGTCTGTTTTCCTTTTACTTCCAGACCAGCAGGCTGGTCTACAGATTTGTACAGAATTGTATGTTTAAGCTAATGTGTTATGGTGAGATGGGAACGTATAAACAGTTATTATTTACAGTGGAGGGTGTGGTCATTACAGTAAAGGGAACCATGTTGGTGAATCATTTGCAACTGTGATTTGTTCTTTACTTATTCTTTCCTTTGCACTTGACCATGTGTAGCCTGTGATATTATTCCATTATTATACAACTGAATGTTTTTTATGCATGTGGTGAATGGGATTTTTCTCTCTTGATTATTTTAAATTAAAGTGAATTGTTGAATAATTACATTGGGAATATGCTGCATTAGTGGTTGTGGTACTGAAAGAGAATATAAAACTTATTCTGACTTTTGTAATTTATTAAATTCAAACTAAACAAGGCCAATACTTGTGAAATTATGAGAATAATAATAAATATATGCATATAAAACACAGCATTAATATGTTAAACCAACTGTGTTACACAATGTTCTATCTAAATTCTTGGTACATTTGTTTTTCTTTTTAAAGTTGATGATGGAGTTCTTTTCTTAACACATTGTAACTGTAACTGCTGGTAAACACATGTAAGAGTCACATCAACAAGTGATCTGCTCTATTGATATTATCTGTATGTAAACGACACCAGTGTTGAGGAGCAATAAAGTTTGATTTGCATAAACAAACCAAATAAAGTGGTGAAACCTGGAATCATCATCACTTCATCTTTTGATTCATACTGATCTTGACCTTTGACCACCACAATCTAATCAGTTCATCCTTGAGTCCAAGTGAATGTTTGTCCCAAATTTGAAGAAATTCCATCAAGGTGTTACTGAGATATCTCATCCATGAGAATGAGAAGGACTGACAAACAGACAAACAAACAGACAAACAAACAAACAAACAAACAACTTAACTCAAGGTCCACTTACTGGCTTTTCCAGAGCTTACAGAGCAGTCCTCCTCTGCTGCAGAAGACAGGGACATACTGTTGGAAATGCTGGAAATGTTAGTAAGTAAGGACCTTGAGTTACTTTCTTTTCTGTTTCCAAGGTCATAAATGAACCTTTATGATGCAATTTAAGAACATTAGGAAATTAGGAAATAAATATATTTGAGTAGAGACTATCTTGTGATAGGATCACAGCTATTAACATTCAGACTCATGAGTGGCTTGGCAATCATTGCTACATCATTACATGAGTACATGAGTATTCAGTAGCCACCACTACATCATTAGACCACACCCATCTTCAAACTCAGTCTTCATTTTGGTCTCAACTACACGCCTGTTTTGTGACTCTGCCTTGCAGTGACAAAATCTGTCCACAGACAGACAGACAGACAGACAGACAGACAGACAGACAGACAGACAGACAGACAGACAGACACCTGTATTCACACCACCTCTGTTGTAGTTCCTGCTACAGTAGGTGTCTCCAGGACCACATTTTGCCATGATGACTCACACAAACAGACACACACAAGTTGAGAATCACTATGGCTGGTAATAAACAGGATGACTACATGTACATATAGAAACGTCAGCAAACCCGTGCATGAAGACTGCTGGAATGAGACTGATTTAAAAATGTTTGAGCACATATATTTCTGACTACAGAGTAATCAGTAAGAGTACTGAGTACACATTTTCAGAAATACCAGTCAAAATGAATGAATGAAACATCAGTGTGTACTGTATATGCAATACCTTCTTGTTTGCAACATAAATAAAAAAAAAAATATTGTATTGTTACAGAGTAAACCCCCAACAGTAGGCTATGGAGCAGATAGACTGAGCAGATAAACAGATGCTAAAGTATCAACACATGCAATCACAGAACCTGAGTGCATTATGACAGCTGATAGTTTCAATAGTATTCTTGTAAACCGTCAGGGGGCAGCAGAGACCTACTGATGGAGCTGATGAGCGGCATTTAATACCACGAAGAAGAAATAGCAGGAAGCGTCAGCAAACAACAGTACACGTCAGAAATGGTGAGAAAGATAACTGATCAACCTTAAACCGGTGAAATAAAGATAAAGCTATATATAGCTGTTGCTAATTCAGAAAACGAGAAAGAGACTTAGAAGTTCGACTCTTCCTCCCGATAATGAAGCTAACACATGGCTACTGTAGCTACACCTCAGAGTTATCAAGAACAGTGTTAGCTTATAGCTGGATACTGGGCGTAAAATCCATTATAGCTTCTCTCTACCTGTTTCTGTTTCTGTATCTGTTTTAGTTTATGTTTTAATTTATGGTCACTTATAACAATTGTATAAAACCCGTCAATAGCTAAAGACATAAACGATTCTCTTTAGAACTTTAGAAGAGCTTATTATCTACCCCAAATGTTCCTGCTGAACTGAATTCATAAATGAAAGTCTGCTTTTAAGGAAACAGTTTTCAAAGCTCGTTCACATTTTTTATGCCGGATTTATACGAGAGCTCTGCTAATTCGTAACAAAGTGTATCTGGTGTCGTGCTACGTGATTATATTGCGAATACGCAAATCAACTCTTAACTTCAAGATATTTGAATGGAGTTTGGTGTGGGCGTCCATGCTGAGCAGACCTGGGCTGTCACTGCAGTGAGGTGCCTCTTCAGTGGAGAATTAACAGCACTGAGATTCTATTGTGACTTAATGATAGATTTAACAATTATATAACTTGAGTTTTATTGATTGTAAGTTTTTTCCCTTTAAAACTTTATTAACATCGACACACTAACAAACAACAATGACAAGCTAATGACATGCAATAGAGATTTCATATATAAGTGTAATGTATAAGTTCAAAATGACCTATAATTGGGTCAGATAGTTGCATGATGGGAAATGGAGGAACCAGCATTTTGAAGCTTGGCTCACCTCATCCTCTGCTGCTTTGAGTTTTGACAACTTGTTATTTGAATCTGTCTCATGGAGGTGTGATGCTGTTGTGTTTCTTTGTCTTCAGGCTACAGGTGTGGATCAAGCAGCTGGCATGAGTCTTGTTGTCTTCAGCCTCCTGCTGTTTACATACTACTCAGTCTGGGTCATAGTCCTGGTAGGTCCTGTCTCTCCCCAACATCCCAGTCACTGAGCCTCACCTCAGCTGAACAATTGTACTGGTCCACTCCACTGGACTGAATATAGATGACAACACCTCGTCCTCTAAAAGCTCTCTGCTGTGTCTGCACAGGACAGTTTATTAAACAACCAGCTGCTGCTTAAAGCTCACATCAGTCCTTTCTTGTCCTGTTGCATATAATGAAGCCTCATTGAAAAACAGATCTGTTCTGGCACAATTTGACTGATTAGTGACATTTTTTCACAGTTTTCTCATATAGAGTTTAAATGTGATACTGAAAATCAACTAAAACAAACTTCATAATTAATATTCTGTTCTGTTCATTTTACTTGTCACATTTTGGCCTAGCAACCATAGCTACCTCAGAGTCTCTGTCCAGTCTTATCCTCTGCGGCTCCCTCAGTGTAACATCTCATACTGCTTTTAATGATATTCTGTGTGCTGTCGACCATTTCCCATATTACTCATGATCCGCTTTGCTTAAGAAATACGTTTTTTTAGTGTCTAACATTAAACCGCCCCTCTTTATTTCTGCCACAGTCCAGCATCACTCTGATGTCATGTTGTCGTCAGCTGTAGCCTACCTGTTCAGATTGTTATCGTATCACTGTTGACTCAGTTAAGTGTGTTTGATTATGTCTGGCAGCTGAAGCTTTGCAGTGAGAATTCTTCATGTCACTCTTTGTGAATGTAACCTGCCCACAGACAGAGCAGAAGCAGCTTTATATGGCAGTTTCCTACATGTCAATGATGCTAATGATCAAACCTCATGAACAGGTGACATTCATCAGGCTGAAACAGGAAGTTTGCTCAGTTAGAGAGTTTGTTGACTCTGAAATCTTAAAATCACCTAAATGAACTAAAATGTATAATTTGAAAGCACAACATTGTTATTACTGATGTTCCAGCCGGAACTTAGTCTTTTAAAACTACATTTAATAAAACTTTTTATATTAGATATATGATGTGATATTTTGTCCTCTTCCAGCCTTTTGTTGACAGTGATCATGTGCTGCACAAGTACTTTCTTCCTCGGGAGTACTCGGTCATCCTGCCTGGCATCGCTGCAGTAATACTGCTCCTGTGTATTGGTGAGTGGACTGTCTGCAGCTTAAAATGCAACAAACAAATCAGCACACTGGTGTGTTCTACTGAACAATGGACTCTACATTTTCTACATACAGAGTTAAATTAAATTAGCCACTTTTCCACTAGTCTTTTGTTGGCAATGGAAAAGGGAACAGTCAGCATTCACACCTGGGTCACATGACTCTGCAGTAGACGCAGGTATTTATCGGCTCCAGTTCTGATCAGCATTGGTGTAAACACAACACCCAGGTGAACTTGCTCATTTTCACCTCTTTCTGTCACCTGTCCAACGTGGTGCTGTAACAGCAGACACTGCGGCTACACAGTGCTCTGTGATGAAAGAGTGCGCTGCAGCCCTGACATAAGTTTTAAAAACTGATGGAAGCGTCTCATACAGAGGCTCTGACACTTTTACAGGAGCTCTAACCTGACACAGATCTGTTTTACCAGTTAGCACGGCGGCTAGCAGCTCACTCTCTCTCCATCTCTCCATCAGCTTCTATTAGCAGGTTTACCTGTGTTTAAAAAGCTTGCTTACACCTGCTAATGTTGGTGGAAAAAGTGTGTAAGTGTGAGACTGTCATTTCTTTAATACCACACTCATCCTCTCCACAGGGGCCTTCACTGCTGTTGTCATGTGGAAAAACCGTAAGCCAAAGAAAGCAGACTGATCTCAAGATCCCTGATGCTGGACTCTCTCTGGGGCCCCACAAACAAAGATCCCACCTCTGTTTTCTGATGACAGCTCCTGAACAACAGCGTTCATACTTACAAAGTTAGATAGAGATTTATTTTTTAGAGATTTTATTATACCTTAGACCTCGGCGCCCCCAAGTGGCAGCATAAATAACACACAGTGGACCAAACTTCTCTGGGATTGTCTCATTCGACTACAGACCAAAATATGTCATGAGAATAACTGGAAATGTCACAAAAAGGAATTTACGGATAGTGTGAGAAATATGTCAGAAAATCGCTTTCAGTATCATATTTAAAAGACCTACAGACTAAACATGACCCTCCACTCAGACCAAATACTGCAACAGGATAAAGAATGTAAATCCCTCTTCTCTGTCTTTTTATTAGTCACACAATGTGTAAGGTTTTGAGGTCAGGTTTTTTCTTCGTCCGGCTCCTCATCATGACGTCCTGCGTCATTCAGTCATTTTTGGCTGTTTGACACATGATTCAGTCCATGGTGCATATTTGCAGTAAACACGTTGGCAAATGTCATCAGGATTTTTTCCCTCTAAGGAAGTGAAACACTGGACACAGGTTGACAGGTTAAAGTGAGCTGGGTCATTCTAAAAAGACACCATAGCTGTGTCCCAGTTCAGATTCTGTGTTTGAAGACCGATTGCATCACAGCGGTGTGACTGTCCCATTTCAGAGGTTCCTGAGAAATGCGTCTGGGGTGTTCTTCTCCTGGGCCATGAAGGTTCCAATCGGTAGATCTTTCGTGGTCCAACCTATCCCAAGATTCATTGTGAGCAGGTAATGAAAACAATATATCAGCAAACAAACTGACAGAGAGCCTGAGGATTAAGTGTCAGTATCGGGTTTCAGCTCAGTTCAAAAGCTAATGGTAGAACTTTTAGGGTCTTAAAACCTCAAGTTTTTGTGAAAAAAAAGTTATGTGCTGTCAAGGTTGCTAGGCAACAGCAGCTACATTTTGCAACAAAACAGTAATGGCACGTAGACCAGAATGTCTCATTTCAGTTTGGCCTTTGCGGCCTAAGAAGAGCCACACCTTCATAGACCATGTCCTCTGAAGGATGCAGCCCCTGAACTGTGACACAGCTAAACTGACTTGACAGACTGGCAAGGCTACAAACAACCCATAATGCATCACTCTCTGTAGGAGCTGGTCTTACACCAGTGTTCTATCCATTCTAGAAGAATACCTGATGTTGTGAATACATGTATGTAGATGTGTTCAGATTGAATATGACCCCCCAGAAAAGAAACAGTGTCCAGTGATTGACAGTAACATGGTGGGAGGGACTAAAGCAGCACAAACTGTGTAAATACTGTGACATACTGTACAGGAGTTCATGTGTGTAGATGATGTAAATTGTTGGAGTTCATGCTCTTTTTTCTCTCTTCAATAAAATGTTGATGCTGAAAATAAGTTTTGTTTATTGAATACAGATGTTTGATTTATCTTCACAGCTGTACAGTGCAGTAACTACAGTAGGTCTAACAGCTATAGCCAGGGTAATACTAATACTTATGTTAATAGATTTATAAGTAACTAGTAGTATTGGGCCGGTTGTAGCTCTTCAAAGCTCTGTGTGTTTGGTAGTGTTGGATTTTCCCCCTCTCTGCTGCCGCCTTGTGGTCAGTAGGAGAAAAACAACTACTGAAAGACACCATACATCTCAATTCAACAAACTTTATTTGTCCCCAAGGGGGCAATTTAAAGGACGCATAGAGAAGATTTTAAAAATACACAAAAGAGAACACACAACCAGTGCAAGACAAACCGCACAAAACAACAACAACAAAAAAGACAAAGACATGAAGAAACAACATCAGTGCAAAAAATAAAAATAAAAAACAAAGGTGAACAATGAAGCCTGTGATATTATTATGAGACTGACAATAACATGGGAGACATTACTAGGGCAAATAAATAGCTATATAACTAAATTAATAACACATTTTGATAAAGAAAATAGCTGTTTGAGAGATAATCAATAAAAAGATACAAATACACAGTATAGGTGCATAGACAGGTTTGTGTTTAATTGTCATTTTGTTTCATACTTACAGGAGGATTCATGGATGATGATGATGATGATGATATTGCTGTTTGGGACTGCTGTTGAGCGCCTGTTACATGGAGAGCAGTGGACACAGCCTTTAGTAAGTAAGAGATTATCAGACCAGTCGGTACACCTTCACCCTCTCACTCCTCTTCCTGCTGGTAAAGGTCATCTCCTCATCCTGTTACCTTATTTGTTCTCTAGTCCAAATAGGAGGATAGGATGAAGACAAAGCCCTGTCGTCTCTCTGTTTGTTTCTCCTCTACAAACGTACAAAGTTCATGAGTGTGGAACAGGATGGTTTCTTCAACATGCTGATTGAGGCGAGAAGCTGCTTTGTCACCGCCACTGTTTCTGTTGATGATCCAGCATCCAATGACATCTACTAAACTCGTCTCTGTGGCGAGGGTAGGGTGGATGATCACACTAACAGATGTCAAATATGATGAGAAATTTACACGATTGCACAACAACGCCACCCTGGGAATTTCCCCCAGGGAATTTTGGTTTTAACTACTGGACACACACAGGGTCGCTCTATTCACTTGGCACAAGACGTGGTTCAAGGTATAAAGATATATCTTTTATTGATGTCAGTTAAAATAAATAATCAAAATCATTCACACAAAAAGGGCAACTAGTCAGGAGCAGAGGCTTACCAGGTGGACAGGTATCAGTGAACGGGGAGTGGTTCACCCAAAATAAATAAATAGAAATAAATCACCCACACACACTTTGAAGTAACCAACACCAGGGAGCACAGCACATCAAATGAGGGGACACCACCACCAGTCACCGCCACCGCCACCGCCACCACCAGCGGCCTCCAACAACTGAAACAGGGATAAAATATAATTAGGGGAGTTGCAACTCAGAACAAAAGAAATAAACAACAACTTATGGGCAGGTTAAACCTAGAAAACAGATGTACAAAGAACTAAAAAAACCTTCTAAATATCCAAATGATAACTGCCCAATAGAAATCAAAACAAAATACCTAATTCAAAGAAAATACACATTTCAAAATATCATTTAACACAAGAAAAACAAAGGAAATCAAGTTAACACTAATCAAAGGAACCCTAAGTAAGTAATTAACCCAAATTTAATTTATACAACCCACGGAAGTGATGCGGAAAGCGGAAGAGCGGGAGAGAGGGCCGTCTTAAATACGGGCCCCTGCTCACGGATTGGCTATCAGGCCATCCAGGTGCGTTCAAGATGCATTATGTGCAACGCATAGACTATGCTGCCACATCTCCATGTCTTTTATTTAGATGAACTAATCTAACTAATCAACCAACCTCGCCAAGGCCAAACAATCACATTGGTCAGATCCAGTTAATAATCTGGATCTGCACCAAACTGTACAAACTCAGATAGATATCAACACCATCAATAACCCTAACCCTAGAAAAATGTCCTCTCTCACAATGTTACAGAAAGAGATCAAAGGTTCCTGGATCTGTCCTTTTAACCAAATCGGCACCAAAATGTAACGGGTTCGTCTCGGGTCCATGACCCATCCCTCCACCATGTTTGGTTCAAATTGGTTCAGCACTTTTTGTGTAATCCTGCTGACAAACAGGCACAGGTGAAAACAGAACTTCAGCAGCAGAGGTAGAAAGTGCGTTTCAGAATCCAATAGTCGCATGAAGTACGTGGACTATTTTTTGAACAGTGTGATAGTAAGCAACATTAACAGGCTTTCTTTTGGTGAGCATCCGACTTTTTCAAAGAGCATCTAGGAGAACAATGTGGTTAAAGTCTGTTTTTTACAACAAATACAACAGTGGAGAGCTGCGATCAGGGGAAAACTACACATCATAGGATACTCCATTATCACTAGCTGTCAGACTTTAACTACAGAGAGGTTTGTGCTGGGAATATAGAGGGGGTAAAGCTTTATATCATTTTTACTCATACATTTTGTTGTGTTTGTTCAAGTTGAAAAGAGGTAGCTCAAACAATACAACAGTGTCTTTAAGTCTCTAAGGCAGCGTTTGCTTTAGCTGTGATGGGCTGTAAGCCTGTTGGATGGAAAAGTCCAGTTAGACCTGAATAGACAGGATGAACGCAGGATGAACGGTCTCTTACATTCATGAATAGTTTTGTGTACCGCAGTGGTTCCAAACCTTTTCCAACTTTTGGCCCACTTTGCTTGGCTCACAAATGTTGGTGACTCACATCCCACCCGTAACGATATGGAGGCCAAATAATACATCAGCTCACTTATTATTTATTTTAGACTGAGATAGCAATGCAGTGCTCAGTGGTCTGGCTGCAACAACATAAAACTTCCCATCACTGGCTTATCACAGCTTTAATCTGAAAAAAAAACAGGAATTGTTTGTTTTTTCTTTGTTTTATTTAAACATTGTTAATGTTTTTAAAGAGGATTTAAAGGGAATGGGTGAACTGGAACTGGATTGTACACTGTTCAGTTCCAATATGCAGCAGCACAAACAAACAGGATGAGGAGTAATATCTGCAGCCCAGTCACCTGGACCAGAGCCAGCAGCCAGCTGATGACCCCATGAGTCAGTGAGGCTTGATCTGTGACGTTTTTTACCATTTATCATTTAATTCATCAGTGTTTAAACATACAACAGTATTTATATTAAATATAGTAATTATCGTAATGATATTATTTGTCTGACGTGCTGTATTGCATCATTGTGTGTGTGTGCTGCGGCTGGACCTCTCAGAGACAGCGCTGTGCCGGGGTTAGTCAGTGAGTGGGTGTGACCATAGGGAGAGCCAGGCGCCGGTCGATGTCAACGCACGGTCAGTCCACAGGCTGACATGTGACTCTCTCTCTCTCTCTCTCTCACACACACACACACACACACACACACACACACACACACACACACACACACACACTCACTCACACACACACGGAGACACGGACAGACCGGCACCTGCACAGCGACCTGCCCTGCGTCCACGAGCCACACCGAGGCAAGTAAACCACTTTTATGTGATGATACAGCAGCAGCAGGAGGAGGAGGCTACATGTGATGAGTTAGGCTTTATTCCATGTTGGCATTGTATCAGCTAAATGTTCAGTTTCTGAGTTCACCACTGATCGGCAAGATAATGCCTCCTTCTGTCATCCTGATCTGTGGCTCAGAGAATTTTTGAATCTGAACTTCCTGATGACAAAGCACAAATATTTACTGAGGTGATTATTCACCACATTCCCTGTGGAACAATCATTATCTCCACTGCAGGGATTATGAAATATCGCCTGCATCAGTCAGACATCATGAGACAGTTTGTCATGATGGCAGAGATCAAGTAAAGCGCTGGGTAAAATGAGGTTACTGGCTCGACACCTCTGATCCAGGACTTGAAAAGACCCCCTCTGTGCTTGTTGTCAACAAGCTGCACACTCAGCATCACTGGTTTCACATGTATGGTGCATGGAGGGATGGTGCACAGATGGGCTGATGGTGTGCATGTGTCAACCATTTGAATAAGGGGCCAGTTAAAGAAGTGGATCTATGACATGTAATGTTAACTCAAGATCAGTACTATTCAAAATACTTTATTTGATCCAGAAGAAATTTAAGGCAATAGAGTTTACAAACAAAAGTACACACAGACATTTAATTCATAAACAATCAAACAATACAAGTATTAGTAATAGTTGAAATGTACAATGATTTTTAACAGTGATCAGTTCACACATGTGTAATGGCCTCTGGAGTAAAAGCAAACTTCCTTCTGTTTGTTTTACATGCAGGTGATCTAAAACATTCATGAAAAAAACGAGACTATAGGTCGTGTGTGCAGCAGGTTACTATAACCCAGATTCACGTTTTGTTGCTAGGCGACATTTAGCGGTGGTAGTAATTATGACAGGAGCAAAGGGAAATGTGCGGTGACGTAGTATAAAGAGAGACAAACTCCACGTCAGGAGGAGGTGGTGGTGGAAGGATGAGTCAACAAAACATGCCACAAAATTAACCACCTTGTTATTATTGTAATTATGACAACAAAGATTGTCTAATGTGGAGGAAGTACTTGTTTTAACCCGAATCACAATATTTTCCTAAACCTAACCAAGCCATGACTGTTATTATTAACCATGGCAATCATCGATACGCTGCTCTCGATAAAATCACGTTTATAATTGTTATCATGACAACTGAGGTCCAGTACGTCTGCCACCATAGGGGTTCTGTTTTCGGGAGACAGGGGTCGTAACAGAGGGTTGAATTCAACGACCTGTGCGGTTGTTCAGGTTGGAGGACTGGTTCCACTCTACAGAGGGCATCATGTATCGGTCACTGATAACGGGCTTAGTCCTAACCACAGCGGCCATGGGTTTGAGTCCGACCCGTGACCCTTTGCTGCATGTCATCCCCTCTCTCTCCCTGGCTTTCCTCTCTCTCTCTATCTCACTGTGCTATAACAAGTAAAAGGCAAAAATGTCTTATGTGATGGGTTAGGGTCAGAGACATAATAACATTCTCGTCAGAAAACTTTGCAATATGATGATTTTTATATTCTCTATGAAGTCGTCTGTGTACGAGATAAAAAAATAAAGGAGTGAGTCAGGGGAAGAACAAACTGATTCCGAATCTATAAGTCTCTGACAGTGTAGAAACTGATGATCCATCTAATGACTTCATGATCTCAATGGAAGAAGGATATGAGCTATTTTACCAGTATGTGTGGGTGCATCATATTAAATGCTGACGTTCTATCAGTGCATGTGTGCAGTGTTCATGGGTTAGTACAGAGTTTGTACATGGCTTACACACAAACTGGGGATTAAGAACTGGTCCAGTTACATTCACAGGTTCTGACTGAACAGTGTTCTCTAGAGTTTAGTGATGTTAACTCTGCAGCCTGCAAACCATTGAAAACTTCAGGCAGGACCACTGTCCCCAACATCCTCAGAGTCTAAGGAGAGCTGGCACAGTTGAAATACATCACTCACTTTATCGGGACAGTAACTTAATGTTCATTATGTACTCTATCTGAACCTTCAGCTTTACTCACTTTGACCCCTTTAAAAAGTTTAGCAGTGCACTGAGACTAAACTACTTCACTTGGGGAAGCAACTCAACCCCATCCAGAGGGAGCAATCCTCAGCGGAGCAATCCTCCGCAATCCTTCCCCTCAGTGACGTTTCCCCTCAGTGACAGTTGCATAGAAGTGAGCTTCTTATTCTGCGGGGAGAACTCCATCGCAGCCACACCCGTCCAGCCTCCGTCACCCTGGGCAACTCTGGAAAAGGAGTCCAGCCGATCTCTAGCTGTTCCAGGACCTGTGCTATATGTAGAGGTGAGGCCAACTATATCTAGTCGCTCCACTTCCGGGCCGAGCATTTCCCCTGGGTTTCCCTCTTCTGGGTGAGGTACCGCAGCTCGGTCTCTGCCAAGTCAGTAGGGTCTTGTCAATCACTCTTGGTCTGGCCCCTCCCATGGGATCAATTTGCCTTGGGAGACCCTACCAGGGGCTATTGCTCTGAGCAACACAGCTCCCAGGATCACAGGGACACACAAACCCCTCTTCCATGTTAAGATGGCCATTCTTTTGGGGGAGCTTCCTTTGTGCCATAAATTGAGCCTTAATTTTCTCGGGAAATTTCACCCCATTGTTTGGTTTGGGAGCTTGGGGGTCCCTGATAATATATCCATGATAATCAAACATCAACCACAAATAGGTCCAACTAATCCCATTTAAAGCTTGTCAACACAAGTCAACACAAGTCTTTATGACTAACTCCTTTTGTTTGATTTGTAGAGTTGGTCATAGCGTAATGAAGCATCGTTTTCATTCGCTCCTATCTGTTGTATTAAAGCTACTGCATTGCATGTTAATACAATTTAAACATTTCCTGTTGTTCCTCGTTTCAAATTAAAAGCCCTCTAGCATTTTAGTGGGCAGAAACCCTTTATTTCTTGACAGGGCTTTTATTGTTGTGCTGCAGTAACTGTATTGCCTCATTTCCTGTTGCTGGCGTTTCTGTTGTTTACATGTTATCCAGAGCTGCTAGTTTCTTTAGCAGTTACCGATGACTTCTTTCTCTCCCTCCCTCTCTCCTGCTCTGTCTGCTCTGTGTGTCTTATGTTTAGTTATTCCTCTGACACCTTTAGTAATAATGATACATGTAATGACAGTAGTTAATTTGCTGTAATGGAGGCAAGGCTCAGTGTATTGGAAGCACTTTCCATTCAGTTCCCAAGCAGTCGGGAAACCAGAGCGACTCAGTAGACTGCCCGTAACAAGAGGTGTAGCCCTGAGCCCCAGCTCGGCATCCATACATGGTTTGTTTGCACTGTTTCCACCAGAAACTCCAACTCAATCACGAGGCACTTGGCTGACCGGTGGTGGAAACATCATCAATATCATCATCATCATCAGTCGTTACAGATTATAGGGTTGGCCCCGCTGCTGTGATCCGGCCAGCACAAACGTAATCTAACTTCACAGTTAGAGTGCAGTGCACAACTTTGCATCCCGAAAGGACTGCTCCAGACAGTCGCACCTGCTTCATCTCCTCGTTTCATTGGACACAGGCATGTGTCAAGGCAAGGCAGTATCCACATAATGGCTTTAATATTCTCCAACATTTGACATTTCCTCTTTAAATCATGTTTAATTATTGTAATTATTGTACTGTAACACCCTGTGCTTGTTTGAACTACGCTCTTTAAGATGTGATGTGTTCAAAGCCCAGCAACTTGAAGACTCAGGCAGATCATCAAACACATGAGGTTGTGATCAGACAGGAAGCTTTTATGTCACAGTCAAATGTAAAGTGAAGCTGTGCTGCCAATAACAGAGAGGAGCTCAAAAGGAGCTAGGAGCTTTGCATCATGCTTGTTGCTATGGAACTAGCTCATAGCAAAGACAGCTGACTTACAAAAGGGGTTAATGTTGTCATGTAATTGCAATGGCAGCTGAACAAGTGGGACAGGGACTACAGACCTGGACCTGTCTGCTTGTAGTCTGTGCTTGTACACATTGCAGAAAACATAACACACAGTGCATCAAATAAGACTTAAAATGTGGATTTTTTCCACCTTTCAATATAACAGGAACTGATCTTAATGCACAGAAAAAGGTCAGAATTACATCCCCCTTTATTCGTATTCAAAAATCAGCCACTGAATTTTGCTTTCACTTGATAACCATAGGGTTAAGGGATCAGTTCACCTAGATTAGAACATATCTGTTGCAAGTAAAGAAACGAATCTTATAAATGGTAAGAAAAAAAAAGATAAAAAAATAATGTTTAAGAAAAATCTCAAACGTTACTCAAACAGGAGGAAATAGTGCATTTTTTGGGAACTATTTTCAGTCGCGGATTAATCCACAGTTGGTATTCTAATGAGTTCTTGTGGCAGCAGGACGATGTGTGTGTGGTTGAGTCTAAATAAACTACAGTGTGTGTTTATGGTGACAACAGTGTGGCTCATACGTACACAACAATATGTGTTAGTTACATTAATTTTACTTTCGGTCTTTTCATGGGATTTGTTTCAGTAAGGAAAATATAGAAAATCATCTGCTCCAACCTTTGAAAATGATCCTCATGTGCTTGTGTAAAAATTGCCAGACTGTACAAACAGCTTCCACAGTGAGAGTCTGTGGTGTTATTAAGCTCAGTGACATGCTGTATTTCCACCATTGCTCTTCTGCCTGTTTGTCTTCACTTCCTGTTTATTTTCTGCCTTATGCTCCCACATTACTTAATGGGACATTTTTGTGCTTGTGCTGTCTTTTATTCTAACACATGTGGACACAATTGAACATTTAAAAAGTGTTTTAATGCAGAGATGTGGTGGAGGACCAGCTTTATGCCATTAACCGCAGCAGAGCCGGTGAAGCTATTATCCCTTTGTGTTGGTCTCCATAGTTACGCTGTTAAAGACTCAGCTGATAGTCAGCTGTCTTTTGTGTTTGTCACTGGCCTCTCTGGCCTCGACCTACTCTTTGATTTCTCTTAGCTGCAGCTTTAAAAACCTTCTCTCTCAAATGTTGCAGATTTGTGTTTCAGTGTAGATGGAGACGTCGGCGGCTGCGGGCGGCGTGGGGAGGATGTCTGGCAACCACCAACGCTCGGTGAAGAGGAGGAGGTGGGGAGGTCTGAGGCAGCAATGGAAACTTCTGGGCTTGTTTGAGATCGACCAGCAGCACGAGTTCTACGGCCTGACCTGCATGATGAAGGAGGGACTGGCAGCAGCCGTCCAAAGCACCATAGACAACGCACCCACAGTGAGTACGAACCAGCTGAGGCAACACTTCAACCATCTACACATACATGATGTTTAAAGGCTTCTCACTTAGTATTCAAATTAAAGATCACAGACAGTGCTGCAACTGTGCCATAACAGTGTATTCACACATACATTAAACACTAGTAAAGTAAATAAAGCCGAACTGAATTCTTACAATGAATAAAAAGGCTTCAAGTTGTAGCCTGCTCCACTGAAGAGAACAAAGCAAGATAAAATCAAACAAGAGGTTGACATGGTGATACTGGCCCTTCTCTACAGCTGAAGTTATAACATCAGCCTTATAATTTATTTTTCTCATCAGAGCTTTTTTTCCTATCAACAATAACTTTGCACTGTTAAAAATGAAGCTACAAATCAGACACCCACTGACAAACCTTTGTGAATGTTGTGTCATTTGAATGTGAATATGATGAACCCGCTGACGCAATGGTATGTGTCAAGACGCCACTGACGTGTCAGCTCATAAAGAAAACAATAGGAGCAGGTGTTTTGACCAGGGCCCCTGGGTGTCTGGGGCCCCAGGACAGTTGTCTGGCTTGTGACACCACAGTGTTTCAAACTGTGAGGCAAAGATACCACGTGATGTTAAAGAGGCAAGTGCATGGTGGAAGTTAGTTACTGCAGTTTGTCCTGCTGACACACACACGCACACGCACACACACACACACACACACACACACACACACACGCACACACACACACACACACACAGGGTTAGGGTTACAGCACTCTGTTAATCCTACCATTGGGCGCCTCTCTTTCACCTGCCTGTTCCCGTTCAAACTCCCCTTCACTACAAAGAAACAACAACATGCTCACCTCCTCACCCGCAAATATTGGTTCAACCACAACAAGTTCCCCTACCAATCTATTTTGCAGGAGCACCATCGCTGCATCCCGGACTCAGCTCCGCCCACGACGACTGTGATTGGTTTAAAGAAATGCAAACAAGCCCGAGCGTTTTTCTCCCCTATAGCAGAGAGATAATGGTGCAACCAGACCATTCAGTAACTCCATGGGCTCTGAGATGGTGTATGGGGCTAAAATCAATCAGATCAAATCACCTGCAGTAACAGTTGGATTCCCTGCCACTTTATATGCAGTCAGTCTTCATGTGTAATTTGAAACCAGTACAGGAGAAGCTGACTCTGCCACTAAAGAGGAGAGGTCATTACAGATTGTGAATACATTGAATTGCTATCACTGAAAAATATATAGAGAGTAAATGGTTTAAAATGTCACTTTTTATTCGGGTTGGTGTGATTCAAAGTGCTTCACAGACGACTCAACAAGCTGATCATAACTACAGTGACTGTGTGAAGAACTGAAGCTGCTGCTACTTTCACTGCACAGCTCTGTAGACACTGTGTCAGACACCACAGGTCTAAAACAGTAAAGCAGTTTGACACTGATGCACACGAGTAATACAAATGATTAATTAATATAATTGTAATAAACTAATAACATCTGAAATTGATTGAAAAACAGTGAAACAGATAAAAGACAATAACAAATGAAGAAGGGAATAAACCATTTCACAATATGAATACAATAAAATAAATGGTTAAATGAAAAAATAAAAACCAGAAAACATTCTAATCAAAAGCCAGGCTAAAGAGGTTTTAAATTTACACTTAAAGTTCTAATCTGTAACTTAAAATGTCTAAAAACAACTGCACCTGTGTTCTATATGTTGTTGAGTTGTGTTCTTACATCATCCCAAATGTTTCCATCAATTCTCAAACCAGAGGAATCTGTGATTTTAATCATGGTAACGTTTCATTGGTCGCCTGTCAGTGACATCATATCCTGTATGATCATGTGTCAGTGTGTTTGTCTGACAGAAGCTCAACATTGACTTTTATCTAGTTTTAAGCCACATACACTTTTTCCACCTTGGTGGTTTTCAGCTCTATATTTGAACCAGATGAAGGATTTTAGTCGTCGGACGTCTGGATCTGAAGTTATCAGAGAAACAAGCTGAGGAAATGTTTGTTTTGGAGAGGAGGACACCTCTGTGGATCGTTCAGCTGCTGGTAAAAACCTGCTGAACGTCTGCTTCATAAGTTTTCAGAGAAACCGGGAGGAGCTTACGGTAATGGTGGTGAAGACCACAACTCCTATGATCCCACGCCATAGCCTGACGTCACCCAATGCCATCTTCTGTTATTGTTTTGATTGAGAGACCACCAGACGCAGAAGTTACAGACTGTGCATTTAAAGATATCAACACTATGAGCCAGCAGACTGATCCAATATAAACTAAAGACTTGTCCCATGAGACTGTGACCTGCTTTATTGGGACTAGTTTCTAGTTAATAGTTTTTAATTTCAAAATGAAACTGACAGGTAATTAATGTAAGTACTTAAAAGCAAGTGTAATGTGTTCTCTCCTTCTGGTTCTGGTCAGCACACGGACAGCAGAGTTCAGTTGTAACTGATTACTAGTTTAGTCTGCTGGATATTAAAGTGAGCATCAGAACATTTTTCAGATTATGAGATATAGATTTGGTGACATAACCTACATGAACCTAAAAGTAAAGTTTATGTTCAGAGTCAAATACGACACCAGGGCTCGGGGTCCTGAAGGATTTTGTTATAACCTCAATGTGGTACACCATATGTGGTATGGCAGTGGTACCGGCAGTTGTTTTCCTCCGTCATGTGAAATTGTGGGAATACCACAGCTGAACGGGAACAGCAGAGTCCACCCTGCTGCTGAATGAATAGTCACAGGACAGTGGAACAGACATCTGTTTGCTGCTGCTTCACACTAATCCCAGTCAAACGCACTCTGCTGACTCAGTAGGCTGATGCATGATGGTCCTGTCTGTTGTGTTCTATATGCAGAGTCCCAAAAACACAACACACACACACATGTACATAGCACATATGGCGGCATCAGACATATTCTTCACCCCTTCACTTTGTATCACATAACATATGATAGGTCGAGTTAATTCTAGGGGTCGACCAATATGGGTTTTTTTTTCAGGGCCGATACCGATTATCGTAATCAAGGAGACCAATAACCGATATTGGGAACCGATATGCCAACACAAATCTACTGCTGTATAAGGACACCCACCGTGGCGTCCAGGTGTTTCTATTGTGTTGTCCACCCCATTTATATCAGTGAAAGAAGGCTAAATAACAGAAACACCTCCGTATAATGTCACACACCTCCACACAATACATCCAGCACAATGATCTCACAGCTGAATCAACAACTGTCTAAAACTATCTTATTAAAAACTGCACATTATAACTCTCATGAAAGAGGATTTACTGCAGGGCAGTTGTATTACTATACATCAGTTTTACCTGGATGTTCCTAATAAACTGACAACAGAGTGGGTATTAGTAGTTACCATGTGTATGCACAGGCTGCAAAGAGCCTGACTGGAATGAATTGGTTGATTTTGTTGCTGTGAACTGATTCACCTGGTAAACTAAAGATGCTCTTTAATTTAATAGTATTATCATATATTATTATTATTATCACCAAATAAGATGTTTTCACCTTTCCCCTTTTAAAATGTAACACATTTACTCAGAGGCATTTTAACTGACTTACTTTGTACTTTTATCTGAGAACATGTTTACACAGTGATTTTACTTGTACTGCAGCAAAAGGTCTTTTCAGTAACAGTCGTTAGTAATTCACGTACTACAGTCAGTGCGGTGGTGATGTCTCATCTCCAGTTGCAGGGGTTTCTCATACTAGTAGTGTTTATGCTGCTCTATTTTATCACACAAAATGATTCGTTGTTTCTTCCGTAGCGATGATGTGATGATGATGAAAGAATCTCTGCTGACACCGGCTCAGTTGTATATAAAAAAGTTTATTACAGAAAGGCACAGCATCTTTTAACAAGCATCAAAACTGCCTGTGAGAGGACCCAAAGCCAAAAAGGATCTTCTCCCGTTTTCCCCCAAAACCAAACAATTTATCGGCTGAATAACCTCTAGTTACATATTCATGAATAACCTATAGAGGCACAGAGACAAAACTTTATGTCCAAATTCCTAATAACCTATAGAGAATGTTTTGGAGACAAGAACGGAGGGGGTGCTCACCCTCTTCTGGCGCCTGACCTTTACACCTAGAGTCTCCTCCTAAAAACACAATCACATTGCAGCTAAGACACAACAGCTTCCTTTTCTTCGTCACAGTGTCTAACTACCTGCTGTACATTTAAAATGACTCTAGTTCACATGAATGGTCAAAACACGGGGGTTCCCGTTTGTCACTCCCATTTGTTGCGTGGAGCATGATCCTGCTGGAAGGAGCCATTAGAAGAAGGTGAACTGTCGCCATGAGGGGAAGAGCACTATGGTCTGAAAGATTGTTGTATCCTGGAGCATCAGATTTCCCTTCATTGGAATGAAGGGACCCAAACCATGAGAATCAACCCCACTACATTACTCCTCTTCTTCACATCCACCAAACCCAGAATCATCCATTCATCCAGAGGCATGAGTGAGCATGCTCCAGAGTTCACTGGTGGTGTGTTCCAACTCCGTCTGACACTTGGCATTGTGCATGGTGATGTGAACTTTATGTGCTCGGCCACTGAAACCAATCTCATGAAACTGCAGATAAACCAGTGCTGTCCACTACAGTAAAAGATGCAGTTGTCTGCATAGAGAGGAATACTGATCATTTCCCTTCCACACAATATCTCACATGTAAAGCTTTCTAAAGCATTTATTTAGTTTGCAAACAAAGTGGGTGACAAAACATCACTATATGTCACATTTCTGTCGTGCATCCTCATTTAAAAACACATTAATATATCTTATATATATGTATATATCATCAAATAATGCATGAATGCATAATAGATAATCAGGCTTTCTTATTCCCTGTGACATGTTTCCATGTTTTCTTTGACTCTAGAATGAAGTGTCAGACGATGATTTCAGATTAGAGGTCACTCAGATTCATAAGGTAGGTCCATGTGTCTGTGTCTCTATAAATACATTATGGTGTTGAATGCTTACACCTCCAATTTAGCTGCATGTGTATGTGTGTGTTTGCAGGACTTTGCAATGGAGACCTTTGCAGGTCCGGTGTTTGCCAGCCTGCGTGGCTCTTTGGGGGTGACAGAGCAGGAGTATCAGAAGTCTCTGTGCTCTGAAAACTGCTACCTCCAGTTCATCAGCAACTCCAAGAGCAAGGCCGACTTCTTCCTGACGTCAGTCACTGTTCACACACACACACACACACACACACACACACACACACACACACACACACACAAACACACACACACACCTACACACACACAATGTTCTGCTGTTTTCACAAAAAATGTACATTTATCTTGCCATTAGCTTACAGTATATTAATCCTCTGCAGTATCTCTAACTTTGAACCCCAGCCATAACCTCAGCCTTATAGCCTCAATCTGGTGTACTTCCCATAAATGTAGCTGTCGTGACTCTATGGTTTGTGCAAACTCTGGAAGAGAAATTAGGAACATGATGTGTGTCAGGCCAAATGGCATGAACCTCCTACAGCTCTGTAAATAAACATGATTCACATGTCTGTATCTGAATCTGCCAAAAATGGTCATCATGACTAACTGCTTAGGGATCTACATTGGGTCCAAATGTCTGCGACCAGAATGGGAAAGCGGTCTCAGATTTTTTGACCAAATTATAGATCCAGGTCAACTTGGAAACTGTTTGTTTGCACATGTGAGTCTGTGGATGGCTGTCAATACTAAACTAGAGGAATAGCTGCAGGTTACCAAATTGCAGGAATAAAATGACAACATACACAGCAGGCTCTGCAGGTTCAGCAGAACTACTCAGAGAGGCCACACTCTTTTTTATTTTTGGACCAATTATCCAATGCAACTGTGACCTTCTCTTTCAGCTACTGTTGAAGAAAATTCGCTCAAGGCCTTAGATTCAAGTTTGCTGTAGTGATGTGAGTGTATTGGTATCCCAGGATACGGTGAGCCAGCTGACACAGAGCGAGTCTGAGGCAGTAGACTGACCCAGAGTGAAGGGCAGGGGGACGGTTATACAGATGAAGACAAAGGGATAGACAACTGTATTTGCATATACCTGGGGTTACAGACAGGATAACACGTTGAAAGGAGGTTAGAAACAAAAGGTAATGTTCTCCAGAGGTCTTGCTGTGTAACACCTAGGTTCAAGTTATGAGGGGGGTAGGAGGGGCTCTTAAGCTGGATCAGCATATCCAAAGGTAGGGCAGGAAGGGCCCCTAGACTGAATCAACATATCTACAGGTAAGATGTTGTTAAGACAATGAAGTGTTGGTGATGTAAGAAGGAAGAAGGGGTGTTATACGGGGACAGATGGTGGTTGATAATAAACAGGGAGGGGTACTTGATTAAGGTAAGTAGTATCTCCTTGATCAAAGGATCAAGGGGCCGACTCAGTGGGGTTATAGAGTTGTTCCTAGGTGTCAGCAAGTCTACACTGAAGAATGTGTATGTTCTTCCTCACTACCATTGTAACTTCAGGTCATAGTGAGTCCAGGAAAAGGTACAACCAGATGCTGGTGTTTATTGTGGCGAGTGGCACCTGTTGTAACCCATCACATGTCTTTTTCTAACACTGTTGAAATTACTATGATCCAGGGTCACATCTATTTTCAAGTCCAGCATCAGTAACTAAAGAACTAGAACTAAATAAGGATACAGCCTTTAGCTCACTTCGTTTAGATAAAGATGTTAGTTTTATGAATTCAACACATGTTGTGTATATGCTTATTTTCTTTAGCTTCCTTCTTTAGCTTCCTTCTTAAGCTTCCTTCTTTAGCTTCCTTCAATGAAACCTGAGATGCTCATAGATGAAAGTCCACTCATGGGGACCCCTCGTACAGAAGAGTCCATGGGGTCCAGGGGTGGCAGTTAACTCAGTCTGTAATTACTCAGTCTGAAATAACAGCAGCACAGACAGGAGTCAGACTTCAGAGTTCACAACCAGGAAGTTGAAAAAATGACTTTAGAAGAGAGCATTGGTGAGTTTTATGGATGTGGATGAAATCATGTTACGATGTAAGTATCCACCTGAAGTTTATTCATGAAAGCTGTAGTTTCATTCTGTGCTCATAAAGTTAAAGTTGTTTAACTTTTTAAAATCATTACAGTTTCAGCTTCTTAAAAGGTAGTAGAATGTGGTAACTGCTGTAGTGGGTGGCAGTTTGTCTTGTAAAAAGTAAACCAGAAGAATACGCAGGAGACAGATGAAATGCTGAACGAGAGACTGGACTTAGAGAAGGCATGACATCATGACTTCACTCCCTACTGCTGCTGTCTGTGTCTGACTCGGAGACTCAGACTACCCATATGATTCATAAAAAAATCTGGTTTATTTGGAAAGCTGTAAGAGGCTCCTGAAACTGTCTCTGATTGACACGAGTCCTCACTTGCTCCAAAACTTTTTATTATAAAGGGTTGGTGTTTGGGAATGTTGTATTATTGGTGATATTGATGATATTGATGACATCTACTGACTCTGAACTTTTGAAATTCTAGAAATGATAAACGCTTCTTTCTGAAGACCCAGAACAAAAGAGAGATCAAATTTCTTCTGTCCAACCTGAAGATCTACATGGAGCATCTGAAGAAGTACCCCCACTCATTGCTAGTCAAGTTCCTAGGTACACACACCCACACCCACACCCACACCCACACACACACACACACACACACACACACACACACGTTCTTAACCACAAGAAACGCATGTTAGCACAGATATTAGCATTAGCATTTTAGATTAGTGGCCTAACATCCAGACAGTGCCGGTGAGCTCAACCAGCAGAGACTTTTCATTCAGACTCAGACTGAAGTGAAGACTCCATGTGGTGTGTTTAAGGACACTTTTTGTAATCAGTAGTTTTTATTGTTTTTTTAACAATAGACAAAACATAAGATAGCCTTCAACATAAGGCCAAAAGAAAACAGACAAATTGCACAGGATACAAAATGATATAGATGAACAATCAACAAATCAATCACGCCTGACACAGACTAGCTAGAAGAGAATTGACAATAGAAAAAAATAAAATAAATAAAAATAAAATAATACACATACAGTACATACACATACATTTACATACACACATACAGAGCTGTACTTTGGCAGATGTGAAGGTAATTAAATGGTACATACCGTTATTCAAGATATTTCCTAAAGATTTAGGCCGGTATGTTGTTGTATTGCTGTATTAGGGACCTTTGATAAAGGAGATGTAATTCCCCCACCTGTTGTATCCACCTCATTGGTCAATCTAAAGGAAAGGCGCTCATGTGCAGCCACAATACCCAGCTGAGAAAACCACACCCTGACTGGCGACAGGTTGACCGCCTTCCATCCTGTAACAATAAGTTTTCTCCCTAACATGAGGGATGTCTGGACCCATGCAGTCTGCCTGTGATGCAGGCAGATGTTTTAAAGGGAGAGGATCCCCCAATACAAATAAGCTCGGGCAGAATGGGATGTCTAATTTAAGGATAATTTTGATGTTGTCATGTACTGCTGTCCAGAAGTTTTGTGCAACAGGGCAGGACCACATCATGTGGAGGAGAGTGCCAACGCCCACCCCGCATCTCCAGCAATTCGGGCTATCTCTTAATTTCACCCTAAATAACCTGGAGGGGGACCAGTATACCCTGTTTATTATTTTAAACTGTACGAGTCTCATTCTGAGTTCCCTTGATGATTTTTTATAGTTTTTTAAAATGTTATTCCATTCCTGCTCTGTGAAGGATAGGTTAAGATCAGTCTCCCAGGCTGATTTAAGATTAGAGACTGGACTATTAAAACATTTAATAATATTTGGATGCCTCATGGCCAGTGCGTAAAATTTTAACTGCATTAGAGAGAATGTCTGAATTTGGTGGGGCAGTTGAAGTGGAGCCGAATGTTTGAGTTAAGAGGTGTCTAATTTGAAGATATCTCCAAAACTGCTGCTGATGGAGACCAAATTGTTGCTTCAGTGATGAGAATGATTTAATTATGCCTTTGTCATATAAATCCCCCAGCAACAAAATGCCTCTATCTATCAACTGCTTCCAAAGAAATGGTTTCTTCTCTATTTTTAACTTGGGGTTAAGCCAGATGCTTGCTGATAAATTCAGGTGGGGGTTAGATTTAAGTTTAATAGAAATTTTTTTCCAGATCAATTGCATGTTTGCAAGTATAGGGTGGGTCTGCGCTTCACCAGACAATACTGCTGTGATAAAAGTGGAGGGGAGGGAGTGCATCACAGAGTGTGCTTTCAATGCAGTACCAGGGCGGAGCACGCTCGGGGGGCAAACACCAGTGGGCGAGATGTCTGAGACCATATGCATAATAGTATAGTAATAGATTGGGAATACCCAATCAACCCTGGTCAACCGGCCTTTGTTGTTTATGTAAATTAAGCCTGGGGCGCTTACTGTTCCAGAGAAATTTGTTGCAAAGCTTATCAAATCTTTAAAAATATTTGAGTGGAATTCTGACTGGGAGGGCCTGGAGAATATAATTAAACTTAGGTACATTTTTAAGACATTGGCTTTCCCAAACAGTGATAAAAAAGTGGGGCCCATCTATCATTATCCGCCTCAAGTTGGACCAGTCGAGGTTCAATATTAACCTTAGCTAAGTCGGCTAATTTAGGTGGAATAGACACCCAGGTATTTGGTGCCATTGCTAGGCCATGAAAAAGTGCCTCTCTGGAACATTGACTTGGGACAGTGCAGAGTCAAAGGAAGGTCCTCTGATTTCGACCAATTAACTTTGTACCCTGCCAGGTAAGAGAATGCATCTATAATTTTGAATAGTGCGGAAAGTGAGTACTCAGGCTCAGAGACAAAAACGAGGATATCGTCCACATACAGCATAAGTTTGTGGACTGACTGGCCAATTTTTAACCCTGGAATTGCCGGTTCCAGTCGAATGGCTGTGGCCAGAGGTTCGAGGGGCCAGCGCAAAGAGGCCCGGGGAGATGCCGTTGCCTTGTCTGGTTCCTCGACCAAGCTCAAACCAGGGCAAAATCAGGCCGTTAGTTAATACTGCTGCTCTAGAATGAGTATACAGCCGCCGAATCCAGGTGATAAATTTATTGCTGAAACCAAATGACTCCAGGGTGAGAAATACATAGAGCCACTCCACCCTATCAAATGCTTTTTCCGCATCCAGAGAAATCGCGGCTTCAGGGGAATCATTACCAGTAGCCTACATAATGTTAATCAGGCGTCTGATATTATTGGCGTATCTACATATGGGGAGGATGCCCACCTGGCCAGGATGAATCAGCGAAGTAATAACTTTATTGAGCCTTAAAGATAGAAGCTTTGACAACACCTTTTCATCATAACAGCAGCGAAATGGGCCTGTAGTTTTTGCATTCTGTTGGATTTTTACTGCTCTTTAAAACTACTGTGATAACTGCCTCCATCAGTGTGGGGGGCACAGAGCCAGTTTCAAATGCCTCGTTGTACATATCCAAGAGTAAAGGTGCCAACTCAGTAGCATAACATTTATAAAATTCCACCTCCTCTACAGTGATGGGTGCATCTAATAAGTCACGTTGTTCTTCTGTTAGAGTAGGAAGACTTAGACTGCTAAGGAAGGCTCTAATATCATCAGTATTTGCCTGTAATTCTGAAACATATAAGTTGGAATAAAAATGTCTAAACTCTGTATTAATGTCTGTTGGATTGGTTAACAAGCCTTTGCTGTTTTGTCCCCTTCTTCAAACTGTTTCTGTCTGGCTCTAAATACGGCATGATCAGCTTTCTCAGTGATAACAGTATTGAACTGATATTTGAGACGAGTTAATGAAGTTAAGTTGGTGGATGACATGTTCTGTTTATAGGTATTTTCTGCTCTCTGCATCTGCTTCTCTAATTCAATTTGTTTTACCATGGTTTGTTTCTTCTTATATGTAGCATGTTGGATGATAAATCATCTAAGGAAAGCTTTCATGGCTTCCCGTGCTACCCCCATTGAAGGAGCTTTGGGTAAATTGGTTTCTTTGAATAGGGTAATTTGGGCTCATAACAAATAGGGAGGATGTTAACATGGTCTGAGATGTGTATACTGCTACAAGATAATGCGGAAGACACAATGGAGTCGGAAATAAAAAAGTAGTCAATCCTAGATAGTGATCCATGAGGCGGAGAATAAAATGTATATTCTCTGGATGTTGGATTATGGAGGCGCCATATATCTACAAGACCCAAACCCTTACACATGTCCTTTAGTATGTTAACCGATCTACGGTGTCGAGGTATTCAGGGTTGCCGGTCCAGGACTGGGTCCCACACATGATTAAAGTCTCAATGATCACTGGGTAATTACCCATCTCATTCAATTTACGTTCCAGAAGTCCAAAGGATGGGTTGTCTATGTTAGGCACATAGGCATTTGCCAGAACTACGGTAAGGCCCTGTATTTCTTCTAACATTACTAGAATCCTCCCTCAGTCATCTCTGGTCTCTTTAATACATTTATATTGCAGGTGTTTATTAATCAAGATAGCGACTCCCCTACTATGACTAGACCCACATGCTCCAGACATGTCCCACCCGTCCAGTGCGTAGTTTTTTTTGTCTCATTATCTAATAAAGGCGTTTCCTGAAGAAATCCTAAATCACAGTGCTTTGATTTAAGACAGGATACCACTTTTTTTCCCTTTTTATAGGTGAATTTAGTCCCTTTACATTTAGGCTCAGATAACACAAACCCTTATTATGTGACTACATATTTTTCGTATGGCATGATTATGTATCCTTTTATCTCCACATCCGCCAAAAACTGAGGTAAGCTACACACAACATAGAAAAACAAAAACACACCAATATAACATTTAAAAGAACATCCATGTAACACAAGAACTGCAAACTCTAGCATGTACATCGACACTGCGTCGAGATTTGAACAAAACATATTATGGTCCGCGACTATAGAGAAAAGCTGCCTTTATAGATCAAACCACCGTGGCAAAAATGTTGCAGCCAGTAGAGGGACATTCAGTAACGTTCACGTTACACATTGGGACTCCCGCCCTCATTTATGATATAAAAGTGCTAACTTAAAGATTAACAGACAGGCCTTGAATCAACAGGTGAAAATTAACATTAATATATTTAGCAACATTATCGTATACTGGCCCTAATAACCGTTAACACCAAATCAACACCATGGAAAACTACGTGACATATGGTTTCAGATTATGTATTTAAAGAACCGAAACCTTTGCGGTTTGTAGGTATATAGCCAAAAGCAGGATAGCTAAACCTGCAATACAGCAAAGCTCCAAAAATCTGAGCAAACTGGCCCGCACCTCCAGGACATATTACAACGGGGTAGCCTAAATTTACACACTTGTAAACCCGAATCACAGTGTAGGGAAAAACAGTTACCCTTAATTTGCGCAGTAGATAAGCACAAAAGGGTAAAAAAAAAATTTAATAAAAAATACCACGCGGAGCTGGGCATACCTGGATCCATTAAGTGTGCAGGGGGGGAATATGTGTCCGTCCTGGGAGGTGAAGGCAGGGGAAAATATGTCGTACCCATGTTATTATGTTTGCTCAGTGGATGAGTATTACAGGAAGCATCAGTCACAATGTCCCGATGTATTTCTGGGGACCATCTTAACCCTTGGGATTGATGACCAACACAGCCGGGAAGCGCAGGGAAAAACCCATGCGGTGTTCATGGAGCATCTGCTTGCACTGTTTGAACCGCTTGCGTTTCTCATTCACTGCCTTGGAGTAGTCAGGAAAAGTTATGATAGGGTGTCCTCTCCACATCAACTCTCTCTTGTTTTGGGCTGCTTGCATAATCTTTTTTTTTTTTTTTTAAGATTTGTTTTATTAATAGATGCTAATAGATGTTTATGGTGCCCAAATATGTTACATTGAGATTTTTCGTATTTTTCACAAGGAACATACATAAATGTGTAACCTAACTGGCACACCATGCAAGGGTAATTTGTGAACATCAGAAGCGAAAATCAAGAAAGAAAAATAAATAAATAAATAAAATAAATAAATAAATTATAGTAAATAAAAATATGTAAATAAAATAAAAACAAAACAGAAATATTACTTGAACTTTTCCCGTCCCACCCCCCACCCTCCTCCCTTGTATGGCTCTTAATTTCCTTTCATTTGTATACCTACACAGTACGGTTTGTACATACACCCATCTGTATACATTCCTAAAAATTCAGTAATCAACACATTACTCACAACAATACATTAGGAATCTACAGAGGGCTAATCTGAAGCCGGTCCAGGAGGGCTCCCACCACCACGGTCAGTCAGGTCCAGAGAGGGTAGAATGTCTATGAAGGGGCCCCAGACTTTTTCAAAGGCTGCATGCTTCCCTCTCACATTATACAATATCTTTTCGGGTGTGCAGTAAGACACAAGCTCATTTATCCAGTGTCTTAATGCTGGTGAATTTTCGGATTTCCAATTTATCATAATACATTTTTTCACTGCAGTACTTGCAAGTAGAATAAAGTATTTTTATAGTGGTTCGCACTGACAGAGCTTGTGTCCCCCAGAATCCATAGTTTTGGGTCCTGTTCAATTTGAATTCCTATAACCCTCGAGGTTAATTCAATGGCACGTTTCCAAAATTCTTCTATCAATGGACAACTCCATAACATGTGTAGAAGATCACCATTGGTCACTTTGCATCTCTGACATCTGGAGGAGATGTTACTATCAATTTTATGTAACCTGTATGGGGTGTAGTATGTCCTGTGAAATATATTGAATTGAATTTGCCTGTGTTTTATGGAGATTAACACAGTCTGCGCTTGCTCCAATAGATGATGCCAATCCACCGACCATATATAGAAGATGTTATTCCTTTTGTTGATCTTAGTTTGTTACATGAATGGGTTTCAAGAGGAGTTTCTTTTGGTGATATCTGGGAATATTCCTTAAGATTTCTCCTTAACCCAGTCTCTAATTTGTAGGAATTTGAAGAAACTATATTTAGGAAGATTGAATTTTTAATTTAGTTGTTGGAAATTAGCAAATGTATCATTAATGTATAGATCAGCAACTGTTTGGATTTTTCTATCCCTCCACCCCCGCAATACTGAGTCAGCGATATGGTGTGAGACGTCAGGATTACCCCACAGAGGTGTGGTGAGAAAAGAGATATTTGTATCCAGAAGTGAGTGAGATTCTTGCCAAGCAGCGAACGTATTCAGTATTATTGAATTGTTTGTGAGTGAGGCTAAACATTTTTTTGTACCTATAAATGGAACATCCTTTAAAGGCATAGGCTTCATCTCATGTTGTTCAATTGGGACCCATCTAACCTCACTGTTCTCTGCTTGCAGCCAGATCCAAATCGATTGATACTGAGAGGCAAGGTAATAATTCCTAAACTTTGGTAGGTTAAGTCCTCCCTTTGAATATGGAGCCTGCAGCGAGATGAGTTTGACCCTAGGATTTTTCTTTTGCCATATAAAAGGAGTTATAATTTTGTTAAGCTCTTTGAAGAAACTTTTGGGAACATTTATAGGGAGACATTGGAATAGGTAAGTAAACTTGGGCAAAATATTCATTTTGATAGTATTAATCCGTCCTATGAGAGACAATGGAAGATCCATCCATCTCTGAAGGTTACGTTTGGTTTGTTCTAATAATTTTATATAGTTCTGTTTAAATATATGTCCATCTGGTTTACCAGTTTGTATACCCATATATATGAAACCACTGTTGCACCATTTCAATGGGTCAGTGAGAGCTCTAATATTGTTGTCCTGTATATTTAGTGGTAGAATCTCGCTTTTAGTGTAATTTAATTTGTATCCTGAAACTGCACTGTATTCTTTGAGACATTTCAATAGGGGAGGGACTGATGTGTATGGATCACTTCTATACAATAAGAGATCATCTGCATATAAAGAAAGTTTGTGTTCACTTGTGCCAAATTTGATTCCAGCTATGGAGGTGTCGGAGCGGATAGCGATGGCTAATGGTTCGATCGCTATTGCGAAGAGCAGGGAAGAGCTTGGACAGCCTTGCCTGCAGCCTCTGGATAAGGAGAAAGTGTTAGACAGGACATAATTTGTTAAAATATTAGCTTTGGGAGCATTAAAAAGTGTTTTGACGTATTGAGTGAATTTCTCTCCAAAGCCCATAGCCTCTAGAGTCCGGAAGAGAAAGCTTGGTTCAATCCTGTCAAATGCTTTGTTTGCATCCATAGATAATATTAGCATAGGATTTCTATTTTTTTGAGCAGTGTTCAGTATGTGGAGCAGTCAACGTACATTATCTGCTCCGTGCCTGTTTTTAACGAAGCCTGTTTGGTCAGCGTGTATTATCTTTGGTATAACGTCTTCCAATCTGAGGGCTATTAGCTTGGATAGTATTTTATAATCTGCATTTAAGAGACTGAGGGGTCTATATGAGTCACATTTTTGTTTGTCCTTACCCGGTTTTGGAAGCAGTGTGATTGTTGCGATCTCCAAAGATTCTGGTAGTTTTTTATCTTCTAGAGCTTCTTTAATCATGATCGTGAGGGGGGTCAGTAATTTTTTTGAAAAGGCCTTATAATATTCGACAGGAAAGCCGTCTGGCCCGGGAGTCTTGTTATTTTGAAAGGAATTGATGGCTTGAACTACCTCTATTTCTGATATATCTGCATCAAGCAGCTCCCTATCCTCATCTTGTAATTTAGGAAGGGTTATTTCATCCATAAATCTTTTTGCTACAGTATTTTCAGCATCCTGCCCAGATTTATATAGGTCTTCATAAAATTGTTTGAATTCTGAGTTTATGGATTCGTACTTGTCAAGAAGTCTGCCGTCCTCTGTTAATATTGAGTGTATGAACTTATCAGATGTTTCTTTTCTAATTTGCCAAGCCAACAGTTTACTTGTGTTGTTCCCAAATGTATAATAGTGATATCTAGTTCTGGCCATGGCTGCTTCTTCTTTGTTGGTACATAGGTTATTATACTGCATTCTTGTTTTTCTTAGTGTATTTAGGTGTTCTTCTTTTTTGGTGGCTATATAGTCCTGACCCAGCTTTTTAATATCACTTTCCAGTTTAGTTAGTGTCTACCTATTTTTTCTACCTTGTGGGCACTGTATGATAAAACCTGACCTCTCATATAGGCTTTAAGAGCCTCCCAAATATTGGCATGTGAGGAAGAATTTAAATTGGCATCAAGAAATATTTCGATATTAGTGGTCATATATGAAATAAATTCAGGGTCTCTTAACATGTAATTTTTAAACCTCCATCTACGGGTTGAGGGCTGTGGGGTATTAATCATCCAGGAGAGTTTGATAGGATTGTGATCTGAGAAGGTGGCTGCTAAATAGGAGCATTCTATCACTGTGGAGAAGGATATCTTTTTATTCTCGTATGTCATCTCTCCTTTACTTCTGGCCAGCTGCAGGACTTTCTCTTTGTCTCTGAAGTTCAGGAACTTGAGGGGCCGCGGTCTGTCCGACTTCTTCCCGATGCGGTGCGCTCTTTCCAGGGTGACGGGTGATGTGAAGTTGTCATTACCCAAGATTTCTGGTATAAACTTTTCCCAAAACCTGCTGCATCCCGACCTTCTGCCTGTTTTGGCATGTTCAGTACCCTAATGTTAGACCTCCTGCTGCGGTTTTGTAGGTCGTCAGTTTTCTCTTTGAGGTGCGTTATCAATTTCTCCATTTTGTCAACTCGGTCGCGTGCATCTTTAATATCGTCTTCATTTGCGCCCACTGGCGTCTCGATCTCCTCGACCTGATCCGACAGCGTAGAGAGTGAGGATTCAATTTTCGTTTGTGTTATTTGTATGTCGGCTGCTTTTTTGTCAATATGTTTTGTGAGCTCTTCTTTAGTTTCTTGAATAGCATCAAGAAGCTTGCTGAATTGGTATTGATGTTTGGGTAGTTTGTCGAAAGTTGTAGCTTGCCATACACAAGTTTTCTTAACGGTTTCGCCTCTTGCAATCAGTTCAAAGTTATGAGAGGTTAAATCAGGATAAAAGGCAGAAGCTAGGGCCTACCACCACCGAGAGCTCACGAATACACGTCTGCATTCCCCTGCTGCATCCGGAAGTCCCCCTGCTTGCATAATCTGGGAAAATCGACGTGTGGGATCACTTCAACTAAAAATGAAACTGTGACAGCGTCCTCACAAGATTCAGGAAAGCCCACAAAAACCAAGTTGTTATGATGAATACACACAGATGTTTTGTGAGTCATAACTCAAAAAGGTTCTGAACCACTGGTTTAATCTTTAACACAGTGTTGTACTTCATAAACTTATCATATATTTTTTAATGTAAAACTTAATTTGGAAATATTGACAACAACTATGGCTGTAAAATGTACAGTATTAGTATAAAGTAGCACAGAATGGGAAAAGTAATTGTATATTAACTCAGTACTTGAGTAAATAAACTGTTGCACTGGACTGAGTGTTTTCTCTTGTGTTTTCCAGGTGTCCACAGGATCAAGATCCCACACAGACGGAAGGTACACATCACACTTCCTCACTGCTCTACTTCTATAACAGGATGTTACCAATGATCATAAAGAACCTTGTCTGTTCCTCTTGTCCTTTGCAGAAATACTTCATTGTTATGCAAAGTGTGTTTTATCCAGATGATCGGATCAATGCCAGGTAAGCTGCCAGTAGAAATAACACAGAGGGAGTAACATTAGGAGCAGTTCATGTTGTCTGACGTGTGTTCTGTGTCGTCAGGTACGACATTAAGGGCTGTGAGGTGAGTCGATGGACGGAGCCCTCACCAGAGGGGAGCCAGATTATTGTGGTTCTCAAAGATCTGAACTTTGAGGGCCAGTACATCACTCTGGGTAAGGAAGCAGGATAGTAAGGGTGATATTATTATACCCCCCCTCAGGCCGGTCAGTGAATTGTCTCTACAACTGTATCAAAATGCATTCCTCTATTTTAAATGAAACATGTGCAAACATCTAATCAGATACATCACTTCATGTTCTTGAGATACCACATTCAAGAGGCCAAAACCGTGCTTCAAGAGGTCACGTGACCTTGACCTTTGACTTTTGACGCTCCATCAAGGCGTTACTGAGATATTGCGTTCATGAGAAGCAGATGGATAACCTGAAAACATAATGCCTCCTAATAAAGATTCATAACAAACACGTCAGTAATAATATCCATACACGTTTCTTGTATATTTCTTCTATACATTCGTGTCAAAGTCGTAATGTTACGTGGTGTGTGTGTGTGTGTGTGTGTGTGTGTGTGTGCAGACCAGCAGCGTCCCTGGCTCCTACGGCAGGTGGAGATCGACACACACTTCCTGCGGAGGCTCAATGTGCTGGACTACAGTCTCCTCCTGGCCCATCAGCCCTTGCAAAATGACGAGCGCCACCAGAGTCTTTCCTTTGCAACTCTCATCATGAGAACAAAAAAGTCAGTAAAGATCTTTTTCGCAGTTTGTCCTTTATTTGAGAGTCTCTGCTGTTAGCTTTGAGGACACTCACTGACATAAAGCATTCCCTAGACCCTACCCCTAATTCTTCCTGTGACCTTAAAACCAAGTTTTAATCCTCAAATAAACCTTTGAAGTTGTGAGATCTGGCCAAAGTGATCTCACAATGATGGTATTAAACCTAACAATCTGACAACCATAGAAAGACACACACCCACCCACACACACACCCACACACAAACACACACACACACACACACACTGAGAACAGGGATGGCTGCCCAAAGCGGTTCCTTGGATCTGATGTGAGGTTGATCCCTGGACTCTGATAAGCAGCACACAACACAACAACTGACTCATGTGTATTTTTTTTGAGCGGATCATAAACAGATCCAGGGAAATATCAAACACACTGAGTCAGCTGTCTGTCTTTCTGTGGACAGATTTTTTTCACCACAACAGCATCACAACCTACAATAAACAGACTCTGCAATACAGACTTGGTGTTGGCCAGACGACTGAAGAAAACTGTACACAACTGCCTGAGGCCTGAGGGTTTTTGCTCGGCTTGTAAGAATATAAGATCGAGTGTAGACAAAGAAAAAGTTACTTGGAGCACAGGGTGAAGTAAGAACAAAGAACTCAGACAAAGTGATAAAAGAGAAATTAAGAGCAAAACGCACACAGATTGGCACAGATCCAAGCCCGAAACCAACAAGCCAAGTGTGTCAACTAGAGGAGAATAACCTTCTATAGAACTTTTATAAATGTTTAATTTAGAGTTTACCTATAAAAACTCACATCTGTGAGTGGTTAACTGGTCAAACAACATAATAAACATTTCCTAAGGTGTAAATGTATATTATATAGAAGTTCTTTGACTATAATATTAACAACTAGAAAATTCCAGGGAAATTTTGAGTGCCACGGGGGCTACTGCCGGGATGAGTACATGATTTATTTCCAGTGTTCAAAAGTCACCCTGATCATATTCTGGTTTTGAGAAATGTCTTGATATAAAAGACTGATATAAAAGATGTTCTTGAGATACCACATTTGTCAGGCCAAGACTCGAAGCAGGACTCAGATGCAGAGATATTGGAAAACAAAAAGGCTTTTATTGAATTCACCGGAGACCTCAGACAGAGTGACAAACCAATGGCTATGAAAAAAAGCTAGACACGAGACTCTGAATCTTATGAAACAAAAAACACTCCAGGAGGAGGAAAAAGGTACTAATCAAAAGAAATAAACACAAAACGCTCCGTACTGAGGAAAAACCAAAAAATAAACTACTCATGCTACTAAGCGGAGGATCTAGAATAAATAAACAACTGGGCTACATGAAATGAAAACACTCTTAACGAGGAAAATCAAAGATCTATGAAAATATGCTAAGGCAAGAACTACAAACAAAAAAATCACTCTTAACGAGGAAAAACAAAGGGTTATGAACTTTAGCTAGGGCAAAATTTACAACCAAAAAAATCACTCTTCTCGAGGTACATAAGGCTTACTTTGGCGACTGCTGTGGCTGTGGACATGGACAAAAGGCTCGAGTGCAGGACGAGAACGAAGACACTCTGACAAGGGGAACACAGACTATTTAAACACATGGAGGGAAATAGGGGACAGGTGGAAACACTTAGGGCAATCAGACTGAGACACATGAGGAAGGGCAAGTCACCTGAAACGAGAGGAGAATTACTTTTCAAATAAAACAGGAAATGACAGGACAAAACAAACCCAGGACAAGACAACCTCACCACGGTGTGACAGCATTCAAGAGGCCAAAACCGTGCTTCAAGAGCAGCCAATTGCTGGGGTACCATCCGCAACTCCCAATGAGTGCATACCCAGTATTGTGCATTCAAAATAGCAATTATCTACTGTACAATCGGGCAATCTGCAATATAAGTATGCACTTAACACTTTAACACTATAGCACTTTGCACTTTAATCAGCTCGCTGATATTTATCTACTTAAGTTTTTAGCATCTAAATACTAGTGAAATACGTATAATACCCCGACCCTTGGTCTGCATGTTTCATGATTTACAATTATTATCTACTATTACTGTATCTTTTTTTGTCTTCCAATTGCCCTACTTGTTGTTACTGTTGTTTATTAGTGCCACGGGTGCTCAGCTCCGAGGTACTCCTCTACAGAATAGCTGAGAGGAGCGCCTCTACATATTTAAGACCTAACTAAATGTAATTTAAGACCTAACATGCGGCTAATGTAAAGCTAGCGGAGCTTGGAGAGTTGGTTATCAGGTTGCTAGGCGCACGCAGGCAGGTCAGGAGCTGCCGTTGCCATGGCAATGTGAAAATCTGCCCAGAATTTGGCTTCTACATGGCTTCAAACAATTGCAAATTATGAGAAAACCGTTACTTCTTTTCAAAAACCGAAAACACTGAAGCCAGAAGTTTCTTACAGTCTCTATTTTATTCAGATATTCCTTAAAATGAGTGCGTAAGCTCAGTGCGAAGACGATTACATTAGGTGTCAATGAGAGTGAGACAGGTATTGCTGCCGGACTCGGCACCCCCGTTTAAATTTTGTGCAGACCCTGCCTGTCAAAGTTACATTTTATGAATCCCAACAACTATGTCTACATTTTCAGAAAGAATTATTTGTCTCCTTTTTACGGTTTGGCCGTGAGCTCGAATTAAAAATAAAAATAAAGGTTATTTTTTACTGCTTCACGCACTCTAGCCAACTGATGCTTTCACTCTAACTTTGAAGAAAAAGTGATTTGCACTCCTCCTTTGAGTGCTCACAGTTTGAAAAGTTTACATGTTATGTAAAAACAGTTCCTGTCTTTTTGAGAGCAGAAGTTTTCCTCCGTTTTATAGTTTGAATCACATTTCTACGTGCAGGTATGAGAGAGCTGGGTGACTCAGAAAAAATGTGAAATTTTTGGGGTTTTTAAAGAAAATTCCAATGCATTCCTAATGCATTATTTATTCCTATTATATATTCTCAGTATAGCTGCGGGACGAGTTACGCGCCAAAATTTGGCGGAAGAATAATGAGGAATATTAATAGATGCTCCGCCCCGAGGCACTCCTCTACAGCTAGAATAGCTGGCACTAATAAATACATTCTGGATGTCATGTAGTGTGTGTTACCTTGTGTGAAAGATGCTGACAGTATGGTCACATGAAAGGAATCTATAGAATCTATATGTTCCATTTCAACCATTCTAGTGGATAGAGATCTGGAGGTTGACTTACTACATGAAACATCATATGTAAAAAATAGTTAGATATTTAATTTGATATTTTTCTCAGATCTGTCTGAACAGAGTAAACTGCTGGTTTATTGTCAAGATTGGAATGTGGCTTGTAATTTCTGATTCTGTTATGTAGAGACGGGACAGAGCAAGAAACCTCAGTTTGTGTGTGAGACAGAGTCCAGGATTCACACCTTAGTGATAATCAGTCCCTTTGGTCTTACTTTTCCTATAAAAGTAACAATCTAATATCAATAGACAGAGTCTTATTGTTACAAAATGGAGATTGTGGTTGTTTTTCCAGTTTGCCTGGTGTCCATTTGTTGATCCTCTGGAGCTGACCCTTTGATCCATGATCTGGTTGAGCATCTCTCTGACATGCTAACAGCTTGTCTGTTTATGAAAGAGAAGGGTTATTTGTCTCTGTTTCCTATCAATTTGATAGTTTAATGGTGGGAAGAGTAACAAAGTGTCAATTTTTGGTCCATAACTCTGTATGTCCTTATAATGAACTTCTTTAATGGCCTGTGACTGATGCCAGGCCAGGTCTGTCCACTACAGTGCTATTCAGTTAATATATTCATGACTTGCAGACAGTGAAACCACAGCATCTTTCAAATGATTCCTGGCACCAGGCATCTGTACTGAACCTGTACATGTGTTCTGGCCAACAGGGTGAACTAAGCACATTATTCATATAGATATAAATAATGGTGCATAATGACATAATGTTTGACATTATTTTAGAGGTGTTAGAGAAGCTGGGAGACCAGGCCCCAGGATGGTTAAGTAGTCTCCACCTTGAGTGGTGGCAGGTGCTTGCAGTGTGTGTACTGTGTGGCTTGACAGATAAATCATAGATTGCAGTGCCTCCACTAGAGGGCGACAATGTGCTGTGTTTGAGTGGTGTGCCTTCAGATGGGAGTACAGCCCTGTGTTTATCTGTGTGCTGTGGACCTTACAGGTTAGTGGGAGCTTTAATATGTCCTGGTGTCCTGGTGGGATGGGGCAGTTATCTCTTGTTTTCACCCTCCATCCACCCACATTTATTACTATGCAGCCTATATATTAAAACTGTCCTTCACTGTTTGTCCTGTCTGTCTCAATACTAGTGTGATAGAGGCAGTTTTAAGAAGAAATATAAAAGTTGATCTGAAATCACAGCTCTGTCTTTAATTCATGTGTTTGGTGATTTTGTTAGAAAGTGGCGAGGTTATAAAGACATATACTAGGTTTAGACCTAGTTTTGTTTATTCTTTTCCATCCTCTAATGCTCATATGCTAAACTAAGATGGTGACCACAGTAAACATAATACCTGATTTACATCAGTTTGTAATTGAGAGCGTGTTAGCATGCAGACATTAGTATTTAGCTTAAAGCACTGCTTTACACAAGCACAGTCTCTCAGAGCTCATAGCATGCTAGCATTCCTGCACAACTGATTCATGCACAATAGTTGGTGGTAATAACACTGTTATGCAATAGCATTAGCAATTTCTTCCAATGGAGAGAGCATGTCGCCACTTATTTCAGTTAAAGTTGTGCACCTTACATTGTCATATATATATATATATATATATACATATATATATATATATATGTGTGTGTGTGTGTGTGTGTGAGTGTGAGTGTGTGTGTGTGTGCGACAAAGAAAAGTTCAAATTTAATATTGCAATAAACTACAGTTAAAATAAATGCACTTAACTGTTCCCCAGAAGCAGATGATGGAAATAGAAAGAGAGTGTATGTAGCGTAAAACTAGATGATGATTTTACTTGTGGATAGAGTAGAGCACCTGCCTGCATTAGGAGGCGCGGCTTCACTGTTCCAAACCCACAGTAAAATGAGTCAGTTGTTGTTGATTTAGTTTGCTTCATGGAAATCTGATTAACCAGAACAACTTGTCTAAAGAACAATAAAAGAATGCTGTTGGATCACACTAGTGTGGCCTGCTAGCTTAATAGCACCTGCAATCAAATCTTCATCATGACTGACTGCTGTGCCGAAAATGATTCATATCATAAATCAACAGGCAAGTTTAACCATCAATGACAAGTTACTACACAGGCTTAATGCTTACCCTTTCTCCTCTTTTGGAAAAAGTCCAAAAAGATTTAGTTGTTTTTTCCCCTTATGTTCTTCTGCCATTTCTCCTTCTGAACTCTTCCCACTGTAATTTGAGTTGCTGACACTTGACTGCAATACATTTTATGTCACTCACTCATTTACGTCACCACTGACCATCAGACCCTGCCAAGCTCCATGCACACTCACACAGACTGAGACCTACACTGATTTTGACTGGCTGTTATGTTACAAAGACTACAAACACTTATGTAAAAAATTATATCCGGGGCTACATTCAAAACATTCGGGGCTTGAACCCCGGTAAAATGACCTGGCGACGCAGATGGTCCTGTCCCGTGTCCACTGAAGAGCATCAGTGAATCTCAGATTTTTAAAGTGAAGCATCACTCAAACACTGACTTTAAATGTCAAACAGCTTTAATCAGTGTTTTTAACAGTTAGAATCACCGGGTCTGTTTGATTTCCTGAACCACTGACACTGAAGGAATCCAACCCGGGAGGAGCTTACGGTAATGGTGGTGAAGACTGAAAACCCATGGTCCCATGTTATTTCATGGCATCACCCAATAATGTCTGTTGTTATAGCTTTGATTGACTCCCCTACAGGCAGAAGTTACAGAATGTGTGTTTAAAATTAATTTGTGAGGAGATGAGGTGATCAAAAGCAGACTGAAGATGAGTCAGGGCTTTGGCTGTGATGGAGTTTGGAGCATATAGAATTGTGTCATCAGCAAAAAAGTGAACATTGAAGTATTGATTAGGAACAATTGTATAATGAAAACAACAATGGACCAAGGATAGACCCCTGTGGCAACCCTAACCATAACCCTATACAACTAAGAGAACTTAGTGGTACATTCAGGTGTGGGAATGAAGCAGAAACACATTTATTAATTTGAGAACTTGTGCTTTGGAAATATCTGCACTGTTTTCCAATTATGCACATCCTACTTACTACCCTTCATTCCTCTGAAGGTTTGTCTCACTCACTAAACTTTATTTCACATGTCAAAAAGATTGTTTATCTTGTATCAGATCGATCTGCGCTGCTAGTACGTTGAGGTATCATCTTCTTGTCTAGACAAACCAGAATATTTCACAACACAGATGAAGTGTGAGTGAAATGTGACTCATAGCTGCTCTCTTCCCTGTGACTTCCTGTGATTTCAGATCTGTGAATCGAAGCTCCAGTCCCGTTCATGCAGGCGTAGCTGCTGTCCCTGGGGAAGTCCCAGAGGATGATGCCATCTTGCTTCTATCTGAAATAGATGGCACATGTTTGAAGCAACCACGACCAGGAGATGCATCAAGTGGTAGCACTCTTCAAGTGTGTCCAAAGCATGCCGGGCCAGGCAATGATGCAACTGAGCTCTCTGACTTCAGGGCCCAAAACCGACGTTTACTACCCAACCTGAAGAATCCTCTGCACATCATCGATGGGCCTGAGCAGCGCTACTTCATCGGCATCATTGACATTTTCACAGTTTACAGCTTTAAGAAGAGGCTGGAGCATTTGTGGAAGAGGCTGAGACATCCAGGCCGGTCATTCTCCACCGTCAGTCCACAGACTTACTGCCTCAGGCTCTGTCAGTGGGTACAGGACCACACCAAGTAGACCCTGGATGAGTGGTGGAGACTCACCACCCACTCTTACTGAGCATGTCTAAACAACCAAAGTCCTTACAAATGAAGCATGTTTACCTACATCTGTTCCATGGGTCAGATCACCATGTGTAAAATACAAGCCCGACCTCTGTGGCAGTATATCTGTGGCTCACCTCGGAGTGCACAGTGAACGTTTTCAGCACTGGAAAATATTTTGTGGAGAAATTAATATCACTCAATACAGTGAGAAAAGTGATGCCCAACCATTAATTTATTTGAGCAAACAAAAATCTGTTCTGAACTCACTGAATATTTTATTTTATTCTATGTGTTTTCCTTGCTGCAGTAGACATATGGTCTACATGGCCCTATCTGTGAAACAGCTACATGTACAAACAAATGTATTTAAACTCACTTTGTGTCTGACTTTAAAGGGATGGTTCAGGTTATTTGATGTGGGGTTGTGTGAGGTACTTATCTGTAGTCAGTGTATTACCTCCAGTAGATTCAGATCAACTCTTAGTTCAGAGAAGAGTGGGAGCGCTGGTGCAGAGGCTGAGCTATTTAATTTTCACCACTTTATTTGCCGTCAAACAGCAAAATAAAGCAGCACTTCAACTGATATAAAAAAAAAAATTTCTGTGGGTATTTTTTTAAGTGGTTAAAACACTTTTTTGTGGATGACCCCATCCGCAGCAGCTCATCACTCAGCTTCTGTACTGGTGCTCCTGCTTCTCTAAACTGAGAGCTAATCCGAATCTACTGCAGGTAATACACTGACTATAAATAAGTAGCTCACACGACCTCACATCAAATAACCTGAACCATCACTTTAAGAATTCTTCTCCATCCAGTTATAGTTCTCCTGGTGCTGAGAAAAAACAGCCAAGAAATCTCAGACTTACAGTGAGACAATTGGCTGAAATTTGCATCATGTTGTAACAACATGATATATATACAGTATATATTGGGAATTTGAACAAGGGGAAAATGAATGAAACTGAGTGAGAGAGATTATTCCTGTTATTTTATGTGGTTAACAGCAGATTAAATTGACTGAGCACACAACAGATTTTTGTTTGCAATAAATGAATATTTATATGATTGTAATTCAGAATTATAAAACTCAGAAATCTGACACAAATATAATTCCACTGAGTAATTTCCCTAAACTCAGTGAGGAAAAAACCTCCACACATGCATCATAAGAGGACAGAAAAGCTTATTGCTTTTTAAAAAACTGCATCTGATGTGCCTTCGTACAGAGATGTGTGAAAAGGCGAACATCAGGTCGGCTTCACTGGCTTTAAATGCAAACGTTTCCCTGCATGTATTTCCAAACCCTATTTCATGGTTATTTTATTAAGAGAATGTGGGTTCATTAAAGGGTTTAATAAATACTGAACTTCCCTTTTTTGCAAGCAAGGAGTGTCCGGAAGTGTCAGCAGCACTAGATGCTGTTTCTCTCACCTTGAAGTTGTGACTGCTTTGGGCCCGATCACAGTGTCCACCTTCATGGACTCATTGATTTTGAGGGATTAGTGATCAGGTGTGTGAGGGCTCTCTAGAAGACATGTTGAGCCTGTTATACCAACTTTCCGTTCACCCGCATTTCTTTAGACTTTGCTTGAAGTAATTACCCATAGCGTTGTGACTTAGGATAACCCTGGTTACAGTTGTTTAATGTTAAACAACCGTCATAGACTGGAAGAAAAAAGAAAAACCTGCATGACAGGAAGGAACCCAATCGTTATCATTTTAGAAGATAAAAAAAGTATACATGTGAGTGTAAACACAGCTCAGTGGTGACTCAGAGCCAGACCTGCGTAGATGTTTTTTCTGTGATGACGATAACAAATTCCTAATTAGCTTTTATCAGATCTGATCCTACGTTACTATTCTGTTTACAAGCCCAAAATAGGTCGAAACATGTTTTGGCGTTGTCCAGGTAACGTGTTGCAACGTTGTTGCAATCAATCACTCTCTCACCAGGTGATGTCAGTTAAGTGTGTAAAGTTTCAGGACATGGGGGGGGGCATTGGGATAAAGAAGGGGAGGGAAGTCTCCAGCCTCTTTAGCATATTTTCATTTTTCAATACTAAGTACTACTACTATAAGATACTCAAGATATTCAATATTTAAGCACAAAAGGTCAATAAGTTTGATAGTGATTTCACATATTTTCTTCCAGTTGGAGTTTTTTTTAAATTTTATTAGTGTTGACATAAAGACATAAATAAATGTCTGAATAAACCCTTAGTGCAAATGAGGTTCTAAGCCTTCCTTGGTATCAAGGATTACCTGCAGCTGAAAATGCACTGCCACGTCAACCCCCCACCCGCCTACTCCCCTACCCCAACCCTGTACAACAAACCAGGATATGGTGCAGTTAAGATGGATGTTCTCAGCCCCAGAATATTAACAGTTGATCACCAGTTTTTTATAATATGAAAAATATTCACATGATACCACATTAGAATAAGACTACCCTTATGAAGGATTTATAAATGGTTTATAATTAGGTTAATAATTCAATTGTTAACACTTTATAAATCATAAATAAACAATTAGAAACATGTTATAACACAGTTTTCATACATTGATAAAGACCAACTATTTGGCAAGATCAAGGTAATGCTTACTACTCATTAATCTTACTAATGAGTTACTACCATTTATAACTGGTAAATGGAGCCTTATTGTAACTCATTAATAAATGATGATGTGACACTTCTCTTATCTATTATTTATTAAGTGTCTGGGCACTTCAATGGCTCCCCTGGTAGAGCACGTACATGGGCTTGGTCCTGACTGCAGCGTTCATAGTTTCGAGTGCGACCCACGGCACTTTGCTGCTTGTCATTCCCTCTCTCTCTCTCTCTCTCTCTCCCTTACTGTCCTGTCTATCTCTCACTGGGCAAAAATGCCCAAAAAATAACTTAACTTAAAAAAAAAAAAAGCATTATCAACTGAACTATTATTAATAACTATAAACCATTTATAAATCCTTTCTAAGGGTAATCTTATGGTACCAAAACAATAATATTTGAATCAAACCTCCTCAGAGGAAATGAACAACAGACTTGCTCATACGAGTTCTCTGCAGAGCTGCAGATGTGATTCTGTTTGTGATCATTTATCGCTTGGTTTCTGCACGGATGGATGTGTTTACATATTTGTTGTTGCATACAGTTTGGATGCACGCAGGCCGCATCCAAAAAAATTGGCTTGCATACTGTCGGCTGAAATAAATTTACGTCACAGACGAGTGTGAAAAGTATAAGTTGGGTTTAAACAGCAGAAGTTCTTGGGAACACTCGATCTGACCACTACTGGGTGTCTGGTGTCTGGTCTGGTAAAATGTGTTTGTAATCTCCAGATTAACTTTTTAACCTTTTTTGTGTTGACGATGCAGTATGACTGACACATTCTGAATGACAGCGAATGTAATCAGTTTTTATTGTTTGTAACTTCATATGGTCTCAGAGGAGTGTTCACTCTCCCCTCTCTATGACTATTAATTCACCATCAGGCTTTAAGTATGAAGAAAAAGAGAAAAAATGTCCGAAGACAGAGGATGGAACTGTGATAATATTCTGGGACTGTGTTTTACTTCTGATGTTGCCCCCAGCTCAGGCATCGTCGATAAACTGCTTTATAGACCTCTTTGCTGGCTGTTCCACTTTTACACAATATGTACTCATGCCTTATGTCTACAACAGTGGGAGAGATACAATAGCTGTAACCTTTGCCAAATTGATAAAGGATGTGTAAGAGCTCAGCTGGTTGTCTGGTGTCTGTTTCCTCTGGTGTCTCACCTCCTCACACAGACACTCCATAACTGATCTGATAAGCCAGAAGTGAATGTTTCAGACTGATTGAGTGTTGAGCAGTTCCCAAAAAGGGAGGAGGCATTTTCATTTCATCATCTGAGTTGACTAGAGCGGTGTACTGTATGTCTTACAATGACTATACAAAACTCATGAAATCTATATGAAAATACATGTAAGCTCATGAGGAGGATATACTTCATGAATGGTGCAAGTAATTATTTCTGAATGAATGAAATGCAGTAAATGACTCCATATTATGGTATGGTTAAAGGATACAAGCTTTTCATACAGATAGAAAAATTTTAAGTCATTGTGACACAAACAAACTTACACTATGTGTTTTCAGTTTGTTTGTATTTCTGCCCTGTCTGCATGACGGCAATGCTACACAACCACAGACAGATGTAGAGTTAAAGGAGTGATATGTAAGTTTTGTTACACAGCTAGCATTAGCATTAACAGCTGTTTACTTACCAGTCCAGAAGAAACGTTGTGCGTTCAGCATCAAACTTCATTCCTTTACTCACCAACATCTGTCTCCAGAGGTGGAAACAAACACCAATGTTAACTCTTGTCTCTATCACATCTTTTCTTCTATTGTCAAGTCAGCATGCTAACCAGCTAGCCGCGGCCTGTCTCGTCACTTTCTGACATTGACTCTCTGGAAGATGTAGCTGCTCAGAGGTCGTATTATAACCTCTTGTATTATAAAGACAACGATGGCTGAAGCTATCACCACCACCTGCTCCTGGCTCCATGTTCGGTGGCAGAGAATACTTACAAACGGCTCCTTTAAAGCACCTATTTGTAAATTTTGCTATTGCTACATAGCTAGCATTAGCATTAACAGCTGTTTGCTAACCAGTCTAGAAGAAACGTTGTGAGTTCAGCATCAAACTTTGTTCGTTTTGCTCGTTGTTCGTAGCTGCTGAGAGAAAATTTTATATTCTCTTGTCTTGTAAAAGTTACGATTACTGAAGCTCGTGTCAAGCGACAATCACCACCACCTGCTCCTGACAAGAAACCACAATCAGCACCGAAAACTTACAAATAGCTCCTTTAAGATTCAGGGTTTGTGTTTAAAGCTGCACTAATCAATATTTTTAAATAAACATTTCATCATCATCCCACCAGAAGGGTGAATACCTGTCTCTTATACACATCTGAGGATATACTTCATGAATGGTGCAAGTAATTATTTCTGAATGAATGAAATGCAGTAAATGACTCCATATTATGGTATGGTTAAAGGATACAAGCTTTTCATACAGATAGAAAAATTTTAAGTCATTGTGACACAAACAAACTTACACTATGTGTTTTCAGTTTGTTTGTATTTCTGCCCTGTCTGCATGACGGCAATGCTACACAACCACAGACAGATGTCTCCATGTTCGGTGGCAGAGAATACTTACAAATGGCTCCTTTAAAGCACCTATTTGTAAATTTTGCTATTGCTGCATAGCTAGCATTAGCATTAACAGCTGTTTGCTAACCAGTCTAGAAGAAACGTTGTGAGTTCTGCATCAAACTTTGTTCGTTTTGCTCGTTGTTCGTAGCTGCTGAGAGAAAATTTTATATTCTCTTGTCTTGTAAAAGTTACGATTACTGAAGCTCGTGTCAAGCGACAATCACCACCACCTGCTCCTGACAAGAAACCACAATCAGCACCGAAAACTTACAAATAGCTCCTTTAAGATTCAGGGTTTGTGTTTAAAGCTGCACTAATCAATATTTTTAAATAAACATTTCATCATCATCCCACCAGAAGGGTGAATACTGGACCTACATTCATCATGTGGACAGAAACACAATTGCAAATGGATGCTAATGCTGTTTGCTAACACGTTAGCTATCACATCATTAAAATGTCACAGTTCTGTATCTGTGTGCTTGTTGTGGAGCTGGTCTGATACCAAGTTGTCAAAAATAATAAAAATGTGGTTCCCCGGTGGCTCACCTGGCAGAGTGTGTACCACACAGGCCCAGTCCTAACCGCAGCAGCGGCAGGTATGAATCCCACCTGCAGCCCTGTGCCGCAC
>NW_019525659.1:2104801-2128596 GCF_002814215.2 Seriola lalandi dorsalis
CCCCCCAACCTCACTGTCTCTCTCACAATAAAGGCAAAAATGCCGAAGAAATAACTTTAAGAAAAAAGTGTAATGAAAAGTATCCAGTGCAGCAGAGGTTTCGCTTTCTCATTCTGTGGTATTTGGACTTCAGGCTTGTTTAGATAACTCACTTGATTTAATCAAAATTTAGACCTGAGCCAGAGAGCGAATTTGGGTTATTTGTGTGGAACAGCAGAAAACACATGATGCTAAATATTTCTGTGTTACACCCACCGTATCCAGACACAGCTACGTGCTGAGCAGATCAGTTTGTTGTAACTGGATACACGTCTGCTTGTCTGTGAAAAGGATGACATCCTCACACTGGTAAACACTTATTACAGGAATATGGCCTTTTTTCAGTCTGACACCCACCACAACCACAGAAGACTAAACTCCAGTGACCCACCTGGAGATGAATGGCACATGTTTCACTCTTCAATAATGACTGGTGGGTCATTTTAAAATGTGCTTAGATATTTTCTTTTTTGTTTGACACAATTATATTCGTGGTCAGCACACTGAACATTTTTACTATTATACATGTTGCTGATAATATTTATGTACTTTTACACTGTGCTATGGACCACTCTCATCCTGTTCCTCACTCTTTTTCCTGTCTGTATTTCCCTCAGAGTTGTGTTTTGTTTAATTGCTGATTAGTGGCAGCATCGCTTATACAAAACAAACAAAGCAAAACAAACACAAATATAATTATCTCATAAAAAACAACACCTGAAACATAAAATACAATAATATAATTATTGTTGTACTGACTCTGCACTTTTCCTTAGCTCAGTTCTTTGTTTAATATCTTGCAGCTTTACTGTTTTGGTTCATTGTCACCACTCTCATCCACTTTGTTTCCAGCTACAGGCAAATGTTTTCAGTGAAAAGGCTCCAAAAACCCACTGGTATGTTTCTCAAGGTTTGGTGGAGTTAATTTAGAAAAACAGAGCAGATTATTTTTTTTCTATATATCCTTCCAAACTCTGTCAATATATGTTATTACATACAGAAGGGTCCAAAAGTTTGAGCCCACTTTACCGGGATGGGAAGAGACATTACTTACTTACTTATTACTTACTTACATATATCGTTCACAACATGTTATACCATATAAAAATGTATCATAGATATTTTTGATATATCTACAAATACAAATTTTACTAAGGGTGTTTCATATGTTATAAACTTATATCTATGAAAATATGTGATAATAATATATCCCCTATAGGAGACGTATATGGCAACATCACTCTTGATATAGGGACATATATGTCATTTTTTTAAAATTTTGTTGCGTTTACAGCACGTTGCCCTCAAGTGGAAAAAAAAGAAAATTGCTTCAACACTACTCTGGAAACTGTCTGCTGCACGGGACTGAAACATCTATCAGCCAAACAAACGCAGTGAGGTGAAGTGACACATTTTTCCTGGTTTCATTTGTATATCAACAAAATTCAAGGGTTTTATTTCCGGTGCATTTGTGTATATAAATGTTACTTTATATTGTCCCACAAAAGATATCAAGAGAGCGATTCACATCTGGTTCTTTGTTTAGACTTTGATCAACTTGGGACAAACTCAATGATTGATCAATGATACTGTGCAGCAGACACAATATTTCTGTGCAAAAAAAAAAAGTCTGGAGGAAAAGGTCACCAGGGATTTGTCTTGAAGAGATACTGATACTTATCTCTCTGACTGGAATGTAATGATAATAGATGAGAGGTGAAACCGATTCATGTTTTACATAAACTGAGTCTGTGGTCTGTGCTCCTCCTCCCTTCTCTATTCTCCCTCCCAATTTGCATGCATGGATGAGGTAATCCCAGAATGAGGATTTCTGGTGTAGGCGGTTGACTACAGCCACTGTTCCCCTGCTAATATAAGACTCTGCATGTATGAGCGGTAAACAGCTTTTTCGGGATCAGCCACTTCACAGCCACTCGAGGAGAGATCAGCCCTGTTGCCATGGGACAGAAACTGATGGGACCGACTCTGCCATCCGAGGCTGCCTGCGGGGATGCGATGGTTGCTATGGGCCGGGACGAGTCCATTCTTATTCTCATCAAACACTGCCGGGACATGAAGCAACAGGAGTCGCGCCTCAGACTCATCACTCTGCTCCTGCTGCTCAGCTGTACCACACTGTTCGTTTTTATCAAGGCCGCAGATTTAAAGCAGTGTGGAAACTCTGGATCTATCGAACAGAGGGTAAGTTCCAAATCCTTTTTTCTTTATGTGTTAACTTTTCCCAGCCTCTTAGTGTCGCAGTGTGATGATGTCGGCCGGGCTGTCAGTTCACTGGACGCCTGAAGCTAACGTGATGCGTGTTGTGGAGTTTAAAACTCAACTTTCTGTGTTGATTTACAGCTGCTGCTGAGCACAGTCTCCTGCAGCTCAGTGATTACAGATGAGCTGCAACACATAGAAATGTATGAATTTCAATCCGTTGTGCCATAATATCTGAATATATATATTTACACAGGTGGTTTTGTCCACATTTTTTTCAGTGCTGCTTTAACTCGCTCTGTCCCAATATATGGGACATGCTGATGGTGAAGCCGTAAAACTTTTCATTTCAGCCCATTTTACATTCCCCTGCTGGTATCAGCGTAAACACAAAGTCACATGTTCAGTTCGGATGAAATGTTATTATCATGATGACACTAGAATAAAATGTGTTCTCCTTTATTTTTTCTAGATCACAGAAGAGCAACATCCAGCCTACTCCCAGCAGGAGAGACTGTGTCCTGCAGGTACGCTGTCTCATTAACTTCATCTTTTATCAAATGGATTTCTTTACAAGTTAAAGTTTTGTGTTGTATTTCACAAACCAAGAGAACATTCTCCTGCTCATGTTGCGTGACGATTTTGCTTTCCCTGAAGCGTCATGAGCAAAGCAACCACAGCAGTGTTATTTTCAACCTTTCCCTGCTTTCTCAATCAACAGTTAATCCTCAAAATAACTCCCAGCGGCCACACATTCACCTCCGTAAGTATTTCTCTCTCTCTCTTTAGAATTCCAAACTATTTGCACAACTCTTTCGCTTTGGCAGATAGACAGTGAAATACACACATAGTGTCTTGTTAATTTGATGTCAATTCCATGTGTAGATGAAGAAACGAAGTGAACTCTACATTCTCGAAACCAAATGAACAAAAAAAGAAATGAACTCACCTTCACACTTTCACATCATTAATCACATCCCTTCAGCGTCTGACAGCATGAGTCACATCAGGACTCTCCGGCGAAACAATTTTAGTTTACAACTTGACAATGAATTTCACAACAAGTGAAGGTGAATCTGCATGTACGTGCATCTGTGAATGCTGATGTGCACTCAGTGGGAAGTGTTGGAGAGACACATGAAAGCCAGATGAGTCAAATATGGGAAACAGACTCACATGAAGATTGTTGTGTTTCATCAGAGCTGCTTTGCTTTGATTAGGAGCTCCCTGTTTCAACAGCGTTTCAAATGGCAAGATGTGACTAATGATGTTTAAACGAGACGTTTGATTTGCTGTGCGCTCCTTGTCCCCCCAGATTCTATGACTACAGACAACAGGACCGATGGACAGTACATCAAATGGAAAAGCATGTTTGGGAAAGAATACAACGAGGAAAAACAGGCCATTGTGATTCCACAGACGGGCGTCTACTTTATCTACGTGACGATTACCCTGCTCTGCGATGAGGAGACTACCACTCAAGCTGAAGACTTCAACAAGTTGTTAGTGCAGCTGCGCCGCTGGAATGAAGGTTACGACAAGATTGTGCCCATAATGGATGCCTGGAACGGGGTAACATGCACTTCAAAGGTGCCCAGGAGTGTGTTTGTGGGGCAGCTGTTTGACTTGTTGGCGGGAGATCATGTGAGCGTGTGGATCGAATTTGGCTATAAGCTGGTCTGGAAATCGTCATTTGGTGCTTATCTTGCATAGAGAATATGCCCTGATGAGAATATGCCTTTTTTGGGCATCTTCATTGATTTGATAATGTATGTTTAAAGTTTTTTTTTTTTTTTTTTTTAAATTAAAAAGATTTTTTTTTCAAGTTATTTATCATTATTCATTTATAAGTTTTGTATGTTTTAAAGCGCTTTCTGTTAAGGTTTAAAATAACTGTGTGTTCAGGTTTGGACGATATACAGTATATACATAATTATTTCAGTAAGATGTTGTTCAGCTGGTGCCTCCAGAATAGCTTCAATACTCCTGTACCTAGATTCAGTGACAGGATGACCACAATTCTTCCAAATATGTTCCCTCATTTTCAGGTGTCTGCAAAATCTCCTATATATGTTCATTGAGGTTGAGAGCTTTATCTGCTGAGTTAAAGGTGCTATATGTAAGTTTTTGCTATTGCTATACAGCTAACATTAGCATTGACAGCTACTTACCAGTCCGGCAGATACTTGAGTTCAGCATCAAACACCAACGTTAACTAGTAGTGATTCACTGTAGCCTCCAATCTGCCCTGAGGATGACCTCTTGTCTTGTCTCAGTGTAATTATGGCTGAAGCTCTCGTGACAAGAAACCACGTTCAGCAGTAGAGAAAACTTAAAAACAGCTCCTACCACCACCTCTACTACGATAGCAGGTCACCGTAGCATCCAGTCAGCCCTGAAGAAGTAGCGTTGCCCAGAGCGAGTAATAGGAAGCTCCTGTGACTACCACCTGCTCTTGGTTCAGCAGCTGAGAAAACTTATATAGCATCTTTAAAGACCACAGGCTGATTGACATGATTTTCATAATCATGAGTAAATGAGTGACGAAACAGCTTCAATCATTTATTCAGGTTTTTCCTTTAAATCTATCACCAGTCTGAATATAAAGTATTATATTATTATTAATATTATTAGTAATTAGTATTTATATTAGTGTTTTTGTGTGTAATATGTTACTGAGATAAATTTGCCTCTACTATATTACAGCTAAGCTTTTCCATTGCCTTCGAAGCTTTGAGTCAGCTTCTTTAAACCAAAGGGATGTTCAGCTGTTATAGATGCTGACTCTGGCTTTTGGATGTAATATATGTTCTGTTTGTGATTTTTAGACTAAACAGCTGACACTATTATTGGTCCAGCAAAGTGAAACTGTCAGTTTGCTTGGTCAAATTACAAACATGTCAAAAACATGTTTATCTCTCCATGAGTTCTGTTTTTATTGCTTTTGTTTTTTTACTCTCTGCCCTAATACAACACACGTGAATGGAATTGAATTTGTTGTTAACAGCATGGAAATGAACATCTTAAAGATGAGAAATACACAATCATTTCACTGTGATTCTATTGGTCTGTTTGGTTTTTAATGTACAATGTTCATATGTGCTGGACCAGAACAAATATTATTTATTATAAATGAGTCAGTTTAACTGTGTTACTTGATGAACTGTATTGGATTCATTATTTTTTTATTGGTCTTTTTTACACTGGATTTGCTTAATCAGTATTTGACCTATCATTACTATTGCTGGATTACAGTCCCACTGTTGTAAACATTTTTTAAAATGAACAGTTACAACCTCATGTTCATTTTTACACTTGCCTTCCTTTGTGTCTTTTGTTTTGTTGCTGCTCGTCTACCTGAGTGAAGCCTTTAGGGGGAGTTTTCCTTCTCGCTTTGGAGAGTTTGAGCAGACTGGGATCTGCTGCTGCTGCTGTGGGGCATTAGCCCTCTGAGATATTTAATGTAATATTGGACTATAAAAATAAATTTGATTTTGTTATATATGTATGCGCTCACTTTTCTGAAGAACACTACAGTGCATATATACAGTTACACCTCGCTAACTGTTCATCACATCAGAGACAAGAGGTGGTTATCTTCATGTATAGTGTTATGGCATCAGCTGCAGTACCTGCCACAGGATATGGAACAACAGTGAGGCTACGTCCACACCGTTACATTTTCATTTTATAAATGTTCTCTGTCCATCACACCTGAAAACACATATCACATGACGATTCACGTACACTGGACATGTGCGCGCAGGTGTAAACAGGAAGCAGATTGTCTACTTTGCAGTTGGTTAGCTGCAGAAAGAACTATGAATGGGGCGTCGGGTAGCGCAGTGGGTTATGCAGGCGCCCCATATATAGAGGCTACAGTCCTCGCTGCAGCTGGCTCTTTCCTGCATGTCATTCCCCCTCTCTCTGCCTCCCCATTTCCTGTCTCTCTACTGTCCTCTCCATTAAAGGCAAAAAAGCCCCAAAAATAACTTTAAAAAAAAGAAACTATGAATGAGGAACAACAACAGTAGATGTAGAATTAAAATGCACAACAGCTGCTAGCAAAGACAACAAAGTCAGTGATTCATTACTCATGTTGCTTTCACCACTGGTAGTCGAGGTTGATGAGAGCCAATCAGGGAGCGACTGTGGGTGTTTACATCATCGTTTCCAAAGGTCTCTGTTTTTGTCCCAACGCAAACTAAAACGGGTCCAGCACAGTTTCTGAAAGTCTGTTTTTTGGGGCTCAAAAACTTGAGTAGTGTGGACGCCAGGAGTAAATGTAGCACAAGAGATGTGTGTCAAAACTAAGACGTGGAGGTGTGGACGTAGCCTGACTGCAGCAAAACACAGCTGGTCAAAGTGACAACTTCAAAGTAGGTACAGGGTGGAGTGACAGCAGTGACACACCACTGGTAGTATCTGCCAGTGAAACAGGAGTGATGACTGTTTATGTCGCACACAGCATTGGCGTAGCATATATAGTGATAGCATGTGTCAATACGGATTGGTATATAACAATGAGAAGAGGTATATGAATCTGGTGAACAGTCAACTTAATCCGCGATAATATGGCCTTTATAGCTGTTTTTGCTGCCTCCCTGTTTGGACATCCTCCCTGTTTTTCTGCCTTTTGCATGAGTCAAAATGATAGTGGAACTACCTGATGTACCTTGTTTTTCTAATTTAGATGGCTGTAGCCATTCCCAGCTGACATTGGGTGAGGGTGGGTTACAACCTGGACATGTCGCCAGTCCATCAAAGGGCTGACATATAGAGACAAACAACCAGTCACGCATATATTCATACCTATGGGCTCTTTAGACCCACCAATTAACATATTGTACATGTCTTTGGACTGTGGGATGAAGCCGGAGTACCCGGAGAGAACCCATGCAGGTACAGGGAGAACATGCAAACCCAGAAAGCCACAGAAAGGCCCCAGGCCTGGGATTTGAACACAGATCCTTCTCACTGCGAGGCAACAGTACTAGCGTGATGTTGCTGGCATGATGTGAATATGATATCAACAGGACTATTTTTGCTGGGAGCCACGCATCAAGCATGAAAAATAGGCAAGATACCGAATCTGTAGATCATGCAATGCGGCCATGAGTCATGCAGCCAGTGTGTCTGCTCTAACTTGTTAACAAGTGTGCCAAGATGAAAACCAAGACGTCCTGCAGCTGCAGGAAAAATGCCCAAAAATACTGAAGAGTTGCTGTAAGCTTCTTAGCAGAGAGTGTGGGAGGCGATCAATGGAATTATTTAATTTCATTACCTTTTCATTTCTCATTTGCCCTGGTTTGACCCTCCATTCCAATCATTTCAGCTCTCTGAAACACACTTGATTACATCATACCTGACCACAGAGCATGGAGCATTCAGCAGAAAAACCCCAGATGTCATAACATGAAAGATGGCTCTATGCGCGATACCAGACACATTGACTGACACACCTAAATAGAAGCCATTAATGCTGTTTTCGGTTTTTATTGGTTACACCTAGTTTCAGTGAACGTATTTAATCAGGAATTGTCACTGAGATCAAGATCTGTTTTTCAAAATAGACTTGAGAACAAGAAATGTCATGAAATCAAAACAAACAGACAGAGCAGAAAACCCAGGCAACCAAAAGGTCACAGATAGAATTCATAAAAACAATTCCACACAAATATCAGCTTTTCCAAGTGTAACAGACTGACTCTGTCATGTTTCCTTGTAAATCAATCACAGATAAACGAACTGTCACGGCATCGTGTGGCGTAGTGGTCTAAGCAGGCGCCCCATGTGCAGAGGCTGCAGTCCTCGCTGCAGTCGGCACCGGTTCGGGTCCCGCCTCGGACCGCCTTTACCGCATGTCATTCCCCCTCTCTGCCTCCCCATCTCCTGTCTCTCTACTGTCCTGTCCATTAAAAGCCCCAAAAAATATACTTAAAAAAAAAAAGAAACTGTCACTAGAGTGAATGATGAATGAAAGGATGTTTTCTGTCTTTACTAATTAACCCTAATTCACCGAAGCTCAGAGGCTACCGGCAGCTACATGACACTTTGAAGGTGAAAGGTTTTCTTGCATTCATCTCAATACAGGATTGACATTATCAATGCATCCTCTTCCTGATATAGCAGCTTTTATAAAAGCAGTTATTTGAAACCACTCAAATAGGAACGATGTCTGGATAAGGATACAAAGCTTATATGAATGAAAGTACATACTGTATCTATTAATTCACGCTCAGGCATTCCTGTGAACAATGCACAGACTGAGGTCAACCTGGAACCTGCTGCAGCTTTGGTTTGTTTTCATTTGTCACACCTCAGATTTCCTTGTGAATCCCGTCACTCCCGTGCACCTGGGAATTCTTCATGCACAAAGGTGTTCCCCTGTTTAATGTCATCGTAAACCTGCCAAGTGATGACTCACTTCACTGGTGAGTGGGAGGAAAAAGTGAATGGGAGAGAGGGAGGACAACCTTGCTACATGATTAAATCTGAGCAGCATTTCAAGCTGGTGCATGTAGATTTGAACACAGCACAGGACCTAAAAATAAACTGTGGCACAGCTGCCACACAAGAAGGGCAGGGGGCTGAGAACGTGAAGTGGAGTGCTTAGTCACAGATGATGGAATCATGATGTTATGCCTCTGGGATTTCCACATGAGGTGAAACTAAACAGTTCCACCAGAGACAGTCTCATGGAGGCACAGATTCTTCATTATAACTTTCACAGGGGCAGCTTACAGGGTTTTGTGCTGAGTGATGGTGATGGAAGTAATACAATAATAAAGAAATTATTTATAATTTATAATTGATATAAATAATTTCTTTATTATTGTAATAAAGAAATTATTTATATATATATATATATATATATATAAATAATTTCTTTATTATTGTATTACTTCATGATCCATCTATGAGCCTTCTATGAGACTCAGTTGCAAACAAAAATAAAAAATCTGTCAAAATAGATAACACAGAAACAATTTAGGATCAATGAAGTAAATTATATGATAAGCATCCATCAAGAAAGGAAGAAAAATTCAAATAAAATACAAAATCATAAATAAGTAAATACCTCATATATAAAATATCAAACAGAAAATTGAATCAATCCAAATAACTAAAACAAAAACAAAACATAAATAAGTTGAGGTGTACCTGCCTGATATACTCAAAACCCTTTAGAAAATAGGATTTACAAGAGAGAGAGGACATTTGGGAAAAATAAAGACATTAAACAAATGAAAGGCATACAGGTGTTATTTCCCAAATTTTCACAAATTTGTCCTGTTGCAACCTAATATATAAATCAATTCCTTCCATCCTAAAGATTTCATAAATATATGTCAACTCAATCATTCACAGTAGATGTCTCTGGTTTTTACCACTTTCTAGTGATGGCTTTCCTCCTGCAGCTCTTAGAATCCATAGAAGTAGTATTTTCTAGTGGTAGGGAGCCCATGTACTAATGTACTGTAATGATTTGCCTCAGAGAACCCACACCCTCCACGCTGGAGACCCAAAATTAAGAAGAGGTATCAGGTCCCAAGTCCTTATGTCTTCCCTGATCTTTTGGTTCGGGGGGAGGAAATTGAAGGAGCGCAACTTTGTCAAGTCTTTTGGTATATTTACCCCCAAATATCTCATGGATTCTGCTTCTACTTTGTCCTTTATGTTTTCTGAAGGGGTATATTTTAAATAATAATAATAATAATAATGATAATAATAATAATAATAATAATAAATACATTATCATAATGAATATGTGGTTATTGTAAAGGTAAGCAGCATGGATGCAGGCAGTGATGAACTGGAGGCACAGGTAGACAGGAATGAACTCAGAGACACTACGAGTTTGTCCACAGTGTTGTTACTACGAAGGTGAACGAATGATCTGGTGAAAAGTGAAGAACTGGTGTGTATACACGCACATGCACATGCACACACACACACACACACACACACACACACACTTATGAAAATCCATGTTTTTAATATTACCAAGTATCCTGTATTACAAATACAAGTACATGTCTCCCTCAGACTGAGTCTGCTTCATGTAAACTGTGTCACACATGAAGACTGATGGTGAATAACGGCTCCTGGACTTTTTGCTCCTTCCCTCCATCACTTATGGACGAGTGCAACAGCTTCCAGTCAACCTGTCAGACTGTTGCACCGTCCTCACTGAGCTATGAAGTATTATTGTTACATCTCTACTTTAATTTATACTTGTTACTAAATAAGATTTATCCACCTCTCTTTATTATGCAGACTTGTCTTGTGACAGTGACGTTCACCTGCAACTTCATTCACAAGTGTATTTCTTTTTAAATTTGTCAGTTACAGTTGATTGTAAATTGCACACGTTATTTAATTCATCCATTTATTACATTATTTTGTACACGTCTCCATTGTTGTAAATTGTTGAAATGAATGCAGTTCTTAAGGGAAATAAAGTTTTTTATGAAGCTTTGCTCTGTTGATGGTTTTTATGGAGCGTGTCTGGTATGAATTTTAACAGTAGCAGCAGCACAATATAGAAATCACAACACACTGAAGTTTTTCCTGAATTTGTAATTAATCAAAGACTTTCTATGTTGCTTTAATCAACAACAAACATGATAGAAATGTTTAAATGTGTCCGTCCTTCAACAGCGACAACACAGGATCTAGAGATAGATACTGGAGTTTGTGCTTTTCTAAATTTGTCTTATGTACTTACCAATTTAATAACAATGAAAACACTAATTCACCAAAGTGACCTGTTAGATTCATCATGAGGCAGATGGTTAATATGAAAAAAACATAGTTAGTACAATTTAATCACAGGTTTATTTATTAAAAATCTTTTTAATGACAACAGTTAAGAATAAAACTAGTGTACATGAGCTGTACTACACTGACAACTGCTTCAAAATCTAAACTGTCAATTTTCAGTTCACACTAAAGAGTGTGGAAAAAAACGCTCTAGCTTTTAGGGAGCATCATACATTACAACTGTAGGACGTTCAGAAAATAAACATTTACTCACCGAAAAAAACTGTATATCAGCGTCTCTCCAGTCTGTTAGTGCCGAAGAACGAGCCACAATTACTGTGAACCGAAAACTCATTAAAATTAAAGAACTAACATCAAAACTGTCGGTGCAGAATTCCCCCTCCACCGACAAATATTGAGAAAATAATAGAAATTTGACACAACTGATTCAATATGATGCACACATGACCCAAGCTCTCCTCCGGTGATCGACCTCCCAGCCTGCAGCGTCATCGTCATTGCAGACCAGACATATCAATCAAACAGGCACGCCCCCCAAAATACTTGATTTTAAGGCCTAATATCTAATTAATTAGATGATTATTTTCACATGGACCACTGGAACACTGAATGAGAAGTGTGAATTTAGCCCATCACACTGTAATGAGTTCTGGAAAAAATTTATTGACTGAGTATTTCAATAGAGAAGTTGGCGTTTTTCGAATGAGTGTGTATTGGAGCCAGAGTTTTTTGGAGCCAGCCTTGAGCAGGCCATGGTGGTATTGCACATTAAGGCACTTTTTCATTGGCTTCAGTTTTCAGTCTGGGAGACTACGTCCATTTTTATATACAGTCTATGGTTGGATCACACTAGTGTTTGACACAGCCTCTGTTCTCTCTCCCACTGCTTCAGCTGCAGCTTCTCCTACTGCATCTCCTTCACAACCTGGAACTGCAGCTGCAACTCCCTCCACCTGTCCATTACAGCGGAGGAGGTGAGGGCGGAGCTCAAGAGGCTACGCCCTGGAAAGGCAACAGGCCTGGATGGTGTGTGTCCAAGGCTCTTAAAGGACTGTGCAGCCCAGCTGGCTGAGCCTCTCCAGAGGAACTTTAACTTAAGCCTTTAAACAGGGAGGGTCCCGGTCCTGTGGAAAACATCATGTCTTGTTCCGGTACCTAAAGTAGGACGACCGGCTGAGGTAAATGACAAGACCAAGGAGATGGTCATGGACTTTGGGAGGTCTAGGCCCACCCTTCAGCCAGTCAACATTCGAGGGAAGGACATTGAGGTGGTGCACACTTATAAAAACCTAGGTGTGCACCTGGACAGTAAACTGGACTGGTCCCTGAACACAGATGCCACCAGATGAAGGGGCAGAGCCGGCTCTTTTTCCTCAGGAGGCTCAGGTCCTTTGACGTCTGCAGTGAAATGCTGCACATGTTTTATCAGTCAGTGGACAGTGGACTCTTTTATGCTACAGTCTGCTGGGGCAGCAGCATGTCAGACATGAACACAAAGACTGGACAAGCTGGTAAAAAAGGCTGGGTCTGTGCTTGGCAGGGTTCTGGACTCACTCGGGACTATGCATGCAATGTAAGATGGAGGCCATCTTGGACAATACCAACCCTCCTCTCCACAATATTTTGGCAGGACAGAGAAACAGCTACAGCTGCAGCAAACATCTCATCTCACTGCGCTGCAGAACAGAGAGGTTCAGGAGATCCTTTGTTCCCACTGTAATCAGGCCATACAACACCTCAGCCAAAGGAAGTGGACTAATCTAATTTTTATTGTTTATTTATTTATTATTATTATTATTATTATTATTATTATTATTATTATTATTATTATTAGTGCCACGGGTGCTCAGCTCCAAGGCACTCCTCTACAGCTAGAATAGCTGAGAGGAGCGCCTCGGGGCGGTCACTTTTTCTTCAAAGTTAGAGTGACAGCATCAGTTGGCTAGAGTGCGTGAAGCAGTAAAAAATAACCTTTATTTTTATTTTTAACTCGAGCTCGTGGCCAAACCGTAAAAAGGAGACAAATAATTCTTTCTGAAAATGTAGACATAGTTGTTGGGATTCATAAAATGTAACTTTGACAGGCAGGGTCTGCACAAAATTTAAACGGGGGTGCCGAGTCCGGCAGCAATACCTGTCTCACTCTCATTGACACCTAATGTAATCGTCTTTTTTTTTCAAAGGAATCTCACTCTGTCTTCGCACTGAGCTTACTCACTCATTTTAAGGAATATCTGAATAAAATAGAGACTTTAGAAACTTCTGGCTTCAGTGTCTGGCACGGTCTTTTCGGTTTATGAAAAGAAGTAACGGTTTTCTCATAATTTGCAGTTGTTTTGAAGCCATGTAGAAGCCAAATTCTGGGCAGATTTTCGCATTGCCATGGCAACGGCAGCTCCTGACCTGTGTGCGTGCGTGCGTGCGCCTAGCAACCAGATAACCAACTCTCCAAGCTCTGCTAGCTTTACATTAGCCGCATGTTAGGTCTTAAATTACATTTAGTTAGGTCTTAAATATGTAAGTCCATTTACTGCTTCCTTCGTTGCTTTTTGTTTTGTTTTGTTAAAAGAGTGAATGAAGTTGTGACGGTCTCCGCTGAGACAGAGGAGAGGAGAAGCTACTAGCCCTCTCTCGCTGTCACTTCTAGTCACTTCTGACAAGTGAACCAAATCTGGTCAGTAACATGAATTAACATGAATTTTTTCCCTTATTAGAAGAACTAATGATATCTGCACTCTGCAATGTTTCACCTGTCCTCCTCCTCTTTTTTAAAATAATCTGTGATTTGGGACATTTCTGCACAAAACAAAAAACATGCACGATGGGCTGTAATGTTAATTTAGGGAAACTTTGAAAAGGTTAATGGGTTGAATTTGAAACTAGTCAAACTGCCTGAAAGATATTTCATATGTAGAAATCACATTGGGATTAAGTCATTAACGTATAAATAAGTCAATCCAAAAATAACTGGTCCGTCTAAACATCTGGTTATCGGTTGGCAAACGATGTTGGCAGTTGACAGATCTTACGAGAGTATTGCACCGAGACAGAGGCAGGTCGCCAATAAAGTTAATTTTCTCCTGATCTGTTGATCTGAAAAATGTTATTTTGATGTCAGAATATTCTGAAGATGTGTGGCTCGTGAAAAATCAGTCATATTCTGTGATGTTGTTCACTTCACCCATTGGAATTAATACACTCAGACCTGCTGCTGGTCTCTTAAAGGGGGCGGGGAGGTGGAGGAACCTACGTCACACAGTTACAGGAAAAGAACCGAAATGAAGTATCTCGGTTTCTCTATTGTCTCTGAACACGATTCTTCCTGAAGAATTTCACCCGACATCCGCCCACAACAGAACAGAGCCACCTTATCCCCTTACTGTACCAGTGAAGTCCTCAGGCCTATCCGCTCTCTCTCTCTTGGTGCACACTATACATGGACTCACCCACTTGTGGAGAACTAAAAAGTGAGAAGTTCTAGACTCATCTCAAGGATAATTAAAGCACACAGGAAGCAGCTGACCACAGTTTGGAGCTACAGAAAAGAGTGAAGAATTTGGTAAATGAGAGAGGTCAGATTTTGAGTTTTAGTAAATTCAAAAACGTTTCTATACGCCATAATCACTTTGTCGTAATGTTGTGTTAAGAGCAGATCATTGGGAAAAAATGGTAATTTTATCCATTTAGAATGTAATCTATAATAAAGTGAGGGAGTCTGACTTTCTGAAGCCACTGTAGTTGTCAAGGAAAGTAGAATCGTGAAAGCAGCAGTGTCAGCAAACAGGAGAAGAACAGCAGATCCAGACAAGTGAAAACACCAGTTAACATTTCGGTGGCTCACTGTGCACGCTGGAGGGCGACAGGAATAAAATACTTGAGGTTTGGTTAGCAGATTAAAGTTATTTAGCTCGTTATGCCCTGCTTTTAACAGAAATTATATGCAAATAAACCAAGTAACAAAGTATTCAGTTCTGCAACCTCATAGAACTTCATTACAGAAGAATTGAATGAGGGAGGAAAAGCCACTAAAATGGAAATGTGTCACTATAGCCTATTTACTGTGGTACTGTTCAGTTTGAATTCCAGTCTTACACTGATGCTCAGGCCCCTATTGCCATAGTGTGAGTGGTGCAGTTGAAGAATTTGGCCTTTCCGTGGGTAGTCGCTGTGGGCACTCCTCTTGTTTTAAAACATTCTTTGCCACACCTGTTCAAATACCTGAATCAACAAGTTAGCACATGCATCTGTGGTGATTATTGGGATTACCAGTAATGAATTGTTTGCACGGTATGAAATCTTTCCATATTTAGCCTTTTCTCTCTGTACGACTGACTTTCATAATAAAAGACAATGAAAATAACATTACTGGAACCATGTTTTATTTGCAGAATGAAGTTGAGTTTGTTCACAGCAAATGGTGGCACTGGTGTTAATTTCGTTTCATTTGTTAAGTCGGGACAAAATATATTCTTTATGACAAAGATGTGGCAAAAGCGAAGCCGTTAAATAAGTGCGTAACTCCTCTGACTAAAGGACCTGTCTTTTGTGAACCAGTTGGATTAGCACAGAGCACATGCACCTCCCCTGTGTGCAGGGGCGATTTGGTATTTTCCTGACCAGGCATGTCTGGCACACCTGTTGCAAAACTGTGTGGGACCAGAAAAATATAGGTGGGAGAGTGACAATCACTACACAATTAAACACAGGACTCTGATCCTGTCTGATCTGATGATCCCATAAAGAGCTTTCTCTCTTTCTACAGCAGCTCTAATATACTGCCAGCAGCAGATAATGTCTCTTTTAGTTAATGCATGAATTCACCTAGGACATTATGAAGAAATGTTTTCCATGCATAATAGTGCATTAGTTTATTCATCACACAATGATCATAACCGTCTTTCATTAAATATCGTCATATGTAGAGTGATGGCCAAATTAAAAATGCAGTGTAGTTTTTTCTGATTGTATTTATGAAATTATTCGGTCTCCGACTTCCAGCTCTCGCCCAATAGCAGCTGTCCTGACACATCAAATCCTGATATGGTCCCTCAGTGTAGGGGCGTAGCGGAGGTGATTGCATTGTTCTGGCAGCAGTTTAGCCAGGAGAATGCTCATTGCCCTCTTTGGTTCTTTCTGCGGGCGAGCAATGCCCCTCCTCTGGGAGTGGATGCTTTTGTCCACCCAGTGTGGCCAGCTTTAAGTTCCCTCCACATGCCAGGCAGTTTCTGGACCAGGTCCGGGTAGCAGTGGAGCCTGCAGTGCTCACACATGTAAGGGGCACCATCCTTGACCTTCCCATCCTGGGATGACGCCTCATGGTTCATGGTTTGAGAGGCAGTTTGGGTTGTCTGGAAGTCAAAATCCCACCTGCCCCCTCTACCTTCAGGGTGTATGGGGTGTTGGCATGTTTGCTGATTGGTATGAAGGCAGAGCCTATGTTGATTTTCTACAGGAGTTATTTGACAGGGGTTGTACCTTGGAGGTATTCGATGACTTTGATCGCTTTCAGGAGCCATCCACTTATCAACGACTGCAGGCTCAGGCCCCGTACCGGTCACCCCGTCCTTCAGTGTGCCCTCCAGACTCCTTTGGAATCCTTTACAGAATGGGCATGCTACCGGTTAAGATGGAACACCTCTTGGCCTCTGCGCACTGTCTGCAGGGATGCAGCAGAGTTTGGATTGAATCTGTCTGGTCCCCCATTGGTTCCTAAATGGTTGCAAAAGGATCGTAGTTTGTAAAATATTTGGAAGTACATATTTACATTTTCTTTGACAGATGAGATATAGATGAGACTTCTGCTTCTGTGAGTTGGGAGGCATTTAAACGCACTGTCTGTAACTGCTGCAGCTATTGGTCTCTGAATCAAAACAATATCACCATGGGATCATGGGAGTTGTTGTCTTCACCACCATCACTGTAAGCTCCTCAGTGTCAGTGGTTCAGGAAATCAAACAGACCCTGTGATTCTAACTGTTAAAAACACTGAATGAAGCAGTTTGACATTTAAAGTCAGAGTTTGAGCGACGCTGTACGGAGGACAGAGACTCAGGGAAGAGCTGGAGCTGAGATTGATGCTAACCTTTGTTCTGATTGTTTCTCTGAAAACTTATGAAGCAGACGCTCAGCAGGTTTTTACCAGCAGCTGAACGATCCACAGAGGTGTCCTCCTCTCCACAACTAACATTTCCTCAGCTTGTTTCTCTGATAACTTCAGATCCAGACGTCCGACGACTAAAATCCTTCATCTGCTTCAAATATAGAGCTGAAAACCACCAAGGTGGAAAAAGTGTATGTGGCTTAAAACTAGATAAAAGTCAATGTTGAGCTTCTGTCAGACAAACACACTGACACATGATCATAGAGGATATGATGTCACTGACAGGCAATTAAATGAAAGAGATCATTACCCCGATTAAAAGCACAGATTTCTCCGGTTTGAAAAGTGCTGGAAACATTTGGGATAATTTAAGTACAAGTAGTAAAAATATAAAACATAGGTCTGGTTGTTTTTCTTCCTTTTTGATTTGGAAAAGTTACATATTATAACTTTACTAACTATGGAGGGATAATTAGTTATACCAACTCCAATAACCAAAAACACAACTTAGAAACACAAGGAGGGAGGTTATAGAGGTAGATCTTTCTCAAAATTATTTGTGTGAACAGATTGACAATCTGTGTGTAAATGTGTGATCAGTAAATATAAAACAGCTTCCACAAATACAAAAAATACATTTGTAAACTGACAAAAAATATCTTGCAAATATAAAACAGATCTGTAAATACACAAACACATTCTACGATTCAATGTTGGAGTGTGGGAGGAAACGAACACCTGGAGAAAACCCACCCAGACATCGGGAGAACATGCAGACTCACAGACAGAAGAATGTGGATGGGTGGGGTTCTAGAGAGAGGTTAAGGGAGGGTGAGAAGCTGTCTGCTTCTTCTTTTTTTTTTTTTTTTTTTTTTTTTTTTTAAATGTGTTTATTAATTTTCAATAAGCAGACATACAAAAGACAAGACTAGACAAACTAATAAAAGAAGCAAGAAGCTGGGAACAACAACAGAAAAATCAAAAACCCAAACAGAAGGATCAGTTCCAGATAGATGTGACAGGTACATTATACAGTATAGAATGAGATACAGTGGGAGCCGAGAAAGAAGAGAAACCAAAAAAAAAAAAGAAAAAAACAACAACCCAGAAACAAAAACACAGGAGCATTTTATACAAATGCCCTTATCAGTATAGCAGAGATGTTTACATTAATATAGTCAAGAAATGGTCTCCATATTCTTTCAAAGGCATTAGTTTTGGAGTGCAAAAGACAGGTAAGGAAGTCCAGAGGTATGTACTCCATTATTGTCCTGTGCCATCCCACCACTGAGGGGGGTTTATCTGAGATCCAGTGCTGTAGAATATTTTTCCTGGCACAAAATGACATAACATTATACAGTTTCCTCTGGTACATATCAGTCACACGATCACCGGGAAGACCCAGAAGGAGAGAAACCGGGTCGAGATCGAGGTCCTTCTTCAGAACCTTTTGCATTTCAAATAAGACATCACTCCAATAATTTTGTATTTTCACACAGAACCAGAAACAGTGAGTAAGATCACCAATTTCTGTCTTACATTTAAGACAGAATGGAGAGACATCCTTCCTGTATTTGGAGAGACGGTTTGGACCAACATGTGCTCTATGCAGTATCTTAAATTGCATCGCTCTTGTCCGGTTACAAACAGTTATTCTACTCGCATTATCCCAGATGTCCTCCCACATCTCCTCAGTAATCCTGTCTCTTATACACATCTTAGGACCATCAAAGAGATCACCCAGGGAAGAGATACCCCCAGCTGCCCAGCCTCTAAAAGCCCCATCCAAGGTTCCCGGGAGAAAGTCAGGGTTATCAGCGATCGGAGTAAAAACCGACGTAAACCCTGATCTGCCTTCCATATGTCGTGTGAACCTCCATGCTCTAACAGTATTAATTGTAACTGGGTTGCTGCAAAGCCTTTTAATACACTTCAGTTTGTAAATAAATACTAGATTTTTTAGAGGACATCCGGATAAGGACTTCTCAAGGTCAAGCCAAATTGAGGAGGCCTCATCTTTAATCCAATCAGCTATATATCTTAGATGGTGTGTCTGGGATCATCAAATTACCAAGCACAACAATTCACACAAGGATTGTCCAGGCCTGTGAAGATATGAAGGTGGGCAGGATTTCGGCATATTTCATACACATACTTCTAACAAAGTTGGTATGTATGAACACCATGGATGCCCTAAAGGAGAGATTGTCTGAGAGTCTGCACTATTATCCCCATTTGAATGATTATCACCATGGCTGAGTGTTATATTAAATAAATAAATATATATATATGTATATACACACTATTCAATTATTAACTATGTAAAACTGATTCCATTGAGGTGAGTAATGTCAGCAAAGATAAGCCATAACAGAACTCCACCTCATGTTATTACTTTGTCGTACATATGCACATTTTAAATGTCTGTTTAACAAATGCCAGATAGAAATAGACGAATAAAACATCATACACTGTTATTCCTTATTCCAAACTCAAGCTAACACATTTTTTAACATTAGAAAACTTCACACACACGGCTCACGGATTTCACTGTCACTTGGTGAATCATCAATATACATAGAAACACAAAAAATTAACTTTTGTGAGAGCCTCAGTTGCTCAGTGTTGTGATTGTGGATATTCAAGAAGCAGACAATCATGTTTCTGTAACACACATGCATATTTATTGTACATCAAACCAGTGGCCATAAATTGGAGGATAGCAAAAATGTGATGACAATAAGTCCCTCCTCCATCCCAAAGCCATGTACAGTAACAACAAACTAAATAAAAACATGAAGGTGACTGGAAACACAGCTCTTAAAACGACTGTGATTAGAAATCCTGAATTTATTTACACATACGTACAAACACATACAGGAAATGGGGTGTTTTATCAAATTAGAGCAACTAGTTTTCTATAATTTTCATGCTACAAATATGATCTTCAGTCATCTAATGTGGTGTTAACATTGTCAGGTAGCCTGCTTATGCAAGAAAACGAATATTCAACAGTGTAACATAATAATCAGAACTCAAGGTCGACTTAAAAGTTTTTTTTCTGGAGCTTTCAACTGTTTTCTTTTTTTGCATAAGTAGAAAGAAGTTTGCCCGGATGCCATCCATGTTTTGTAAGACGTGAGATACAGCGGAAAGCTCCGGAAACAAACTGATATATTTGACCTTGAGGTAGTTTGTCAAACTACTGTAATCATGGTAAAGAAAGACTTCAACACTCAAACATCTAGTAAGTTATAAAGAAGATTGGAAAAAAATGCATTGCTGCAGGCTCCAGGAAGCTGCAATGACCACAACAAATACTAATAGAGCAAATAACATTGATGATAATTTTGATTTTGAGAGGGATAGACCAGGAAGTGAGCTCCAAATGGGTGGGGCTTGAAATCATGGTCAATGGCGACCTCGTTCGAGGATTCAGGTGGACTATTTAGACGACCATATGCAGTAGAGTGCTGAAGGATGATGTGTTTTTGTAGTCCTACCCTGAGGTTATCATCCCCCTGGTTCCCTCAACAAAAAGCCAATAGGATTTTTCCACTGTCTTTTAGATTATTAGAGGAAAATGAACTACAGTTAACGATCCTGTCAGCTTTTGTTCAGCAGGATCATCTTCACTTATGAACACCAAGTCATGTTTGAAGCCTAAATACAATCAGCAGAAGTAAAAAAGCTAATGTTAGGCTATAAACCAACTACACCACAGTCACATGACTTCAACGCCACAGTCACATGACTTCAGCCTCACCCCCACTAAACTTCAGCTTGTAGTTTGATTCAGCTCTGACCTCTTCTTCCAAAGCCTTTCCTCTGACGGAGTTAGAGACAGTTTGTACAAACACAACGAGGCTGTAAAGGTGGACTGGAGAGTAGATCAGTTTTCATGTTCAACGTGATGATGTTTAACGTCCCCGACAACCTCTGTAGTCTCATTCAGACACTTGTTAGCAACCGAGACGTAAAGGCCTAAAGAAATCAGGACTGGGGTATTTACTGACTGATTTTATATTGTAGATTAAAATGTGAACTTGTGTTAACCACAGGCTTTATTTCAGGTGACCAGCTAAACGTTCACCATACAACCATACATGACCGTTAGCTAATGGCTTGCTTAGCAGAGCAGTGTCAGAGATGTGTATTTGGTTTTCAGCTGATAAACCTGAGAGAACAGAGAATGTGGTTGACGTCTAACTTTAACCATTATCCTCCTCTTTCTCCTGGTCTAACAACACAGGTGAGGGAGATGTGTGCGCTTCCTTCTGCAGCTAGTTTCGTGTCGCTCTTCAGCCCTGTAGCACGTCACCATATTCGGGGAGATGCAGTCCCATCTACAGGATCTGATTCAAATCCTTCTAATAATTAAACCTCTTCCATGTTTTGTATTTCACTCAGTCAATATGTCCCATTACTGAAGCTAAAGTTTCTATAACTGATGTTTAACTGCATCTTTTAAGCCTGACGGACCTGGTACCAGGCTCTGTCAAAAAGTTGATAGAACGCTGTGGTGGTCTCTTTTTCTAACGCTTCTCAAAGACGAGGCTTTGATGCTACCAAAACAACAGCCCAAGTGTATTTAGTCCAAAGAATATTTCTGTTTCAAAATAAGACCCCTATCAAAGTAAACGGACAGTTGAAATAAAACGTGGCGGTACATGTAATCCGCTGTCTCCCTCCACCATGCTGGGTGTGGTATGAAACAAGAGAAGCTACTCTTTCCATTGATAGCAAGCAAAGCGTAGCCGGAGCTAACCAGCTCATGTCAGCCCAAAAGCAAACACGGGACCAAACTTCTCATTTTATATTCCAACATATTCCGAAACGGTTCTATTCAAAAGCAATGGATATTGTTTCCTTGCCCTTTTGCGGTAATGATAACAGAGACTGAGCCCCAAGACTGAATTTCATGCATGGTCTCTTGTTGCCATCTAGCGCGTTTGGTGGTACTGCTACTTTCACTCCTATGAGACTTGCTTCCTTGCGGTACTACACTCGTGCGTAAGTACAAGAGACTTTTACCGCAGATTGGGATTTTACACGTCACGCACAGCCGATTGAACTTTTATTGTATTGTGAACTTTGTATATAGTATGTTTTATGTTTATTTTTCACTTTTACAGTGTCTACGACGTAGAATCAATATAAAATAGCAATTTAGAGGAAGATATTCAGAGGCAAAATGGAGACAAAATGTTGTTGTTTTTTACACACAATGGTTGTGCACAATGGTAGAATCTGATGATGCACAGGGTAAATGAAGTGGGAAAGAGCTGACCCACCCACTTGTAACTGGTTCCAGGCTCCAGAAATATATATATACTTAGATGTTACAGCAAAAAATATGAAGTGAGTCCTGAGGATGACTCTAGAGGAAAGCATGAATTTACTCAGCAAATGTAATGTCATTCTGAGTGTTATCTTAAATGTTACTAACATACCAGAGGGTGTGGCCTGAGGAAAGGTCAGAGGGTCACCAAAACATTCAGCATCATCCTCTTGAAATGATGAATCTTGAACATCCATGCCAGCTATGATCCAGTTACACTAAACTACTACACCCTGGTTCTATTATTAGCATGTGGGGATGAGAGATCACACCGGGGATTTTCTTTGAAAGTCTTACAACATTATGCACAGCTACGACTCACACTATTGCACTATCACTGGTGAGCCATCCAAAGAAGCCTTTTACAAACATTTAGGGGCTGATGAGAAATTTCTCTGAGGTGTTTTCTTGAATTTAAATACACCTCTAATCTCTCCAATCATCTGTTGACACATTTATTAAGGAAGTTATACAAACTGTAATATGGCAAGACTTTCCGCCTCTGCCTAGAATCAGTCAGAGTTTAGTGATGTGGTTCCAGTGTGATAAAGCCACAGGTAGAGCCTCCCTCTGAGCACATGTGTAGGGGGGTGCTGCTCTGAGGGACTGAACTCTTCCCTGAAACCAGCTGGTGAAGGTTATGGTCATGGGCTTGGGCGATATCCAAAATTGAATGTCTTCATACAGACGAGCCTAAATATCTCAATATACAATATTATCACAGGAGGGTGGGGGCATAATATAATTATGTAATTATGTATTTTATGCATAGACTGTAAATGAAAACCCACAGGTTTCTGAAGAGCGGTTTTGACGCTCAGACTGAGCTGCTCTACCGTCGCCATCTTGGCAGTGCCTGACTCCACCCCTAACTCCCAGCTAATCCAAAAATGGGCAAAGAAGAGGCGTGTGGAGCTGAGACCTTGGCGTATATGCTCAGCCTGTCACTCAAACAGGCCACGTCCTCAATTATCAGAACTTTAAGCGTTAATAAAATGTAAACAGGTGAGTTATATAAACAGTTGTCATGAAGGAAGAAATTTGCTGTAGAGACCAAAGTGTTTTTGTACCAGGCTGTAAACATGTTGATTTCTGCTGTAAAGTTGGATGTTTTAACATGGGAGTCTATGGGGACTGACTCACTGTTGGAGCCAGACTCTAGTGGTCATTAGAGGAACTGCAGGAGGTTGATGCTTGATTTTATGATTCAGATGTTTTTTTTTGGTTTTACATAATTATATTATTGTATTTCATGTTACAGGTGTAAATTACAGAAGTGGATTAGGGCCACATGTGAAATTCTTCTTT
>NW_019525659.1:2128649-2129588 GCF_002814215.2 Seriola lalandi dorsalis
GCTGTAGAGACCAAAGTGTTTTTGTACCAGGCTGTAAACATGTTGATTTCTGCTGTAAAGTTGGATGTTTTAACATGGGAGTCTATGGGGACTGACTCACTGTTGGAGCCAGACTCTAGTGGTCATTAGAGGAACTGCAGGAGGTTGATGCTTGATTTTATGATTCAGATGTTTTTTTTTGGTTTTACATAATTATATTATTGTATTTCATGTTACAGGTGTAAATTACAGAAGTGGATTAGGGCCACATGTGAAATTCTTCTTTTTTTGTTTTTAGAATTCTGACTTTAATCTCTTCTGTAATAAGTGAGTCTGCCATTAAACAGCATTTCAACACTTTATTTGTAACATGCAAAGGTACAACGTACGGTGGGAAAAGCAGTGAAAAGAGGGTCTGCAGCTGGACTCTGCTAAACTGCGCTTAACTGCGAAATATTTAGATTTTGTGAAAACAATTTGCATATGGCAGGAAATATTGCAATATTCGATGTTATCGAACATCAACCCACGTGTATTGATTACTATATTCTACTGTTCATGACTAGAGACCTGCCTTTGTATGGTCAGAATAAAGTAGCTGTGTTGGTATCTGCATTCAGTGATTGTCTGCCGGCTCTCTCAGCTAACTAGCCATCCTGGGACATGTTAAGCACATGCTAACTGCTTTTTCTCTCTTCACCAACACCACCCGCATCAGTCTGACTAAGCACGATCACAGAACATGAAAAGAAACGTCAACTAAAGGAATACCCACTCTAACAGCCCACGGATAAAGCCACTACGCTGGTAAAATGCTGAGTTTACCAATCAACTTCCACATTCAAAAACACAAACAGAGTTTCCCAGACTGTATGCTTCAGCTCTGTGAGGGTGAACATCCAGAATTATTGATCCACTTTATTTTCAAGTCCTTCTCAGCAGATGAGAGCTGTATTGTAG
>NW_019525659.1:2129638-2138318 GCF_002814215.2 Seriola lalandi dorsalis
CCATCCTGGGACATGTTAAGCACATGCTAACTGCTTTTTCTCTCTTCACCAACACCACCCGCATCAGTCTGACAAAGCACGATCACAGAACATGAAAAGAAAAGTCAACTAAAGGAATACCCACTCTAACAGCCCACGGATAAAGCCACTACGCTGGTAAAATGCTGAGTTTACCAATCAACTTCCACATTCAAAAACACAAACAGAGTTTCCCAGACTGTATGCTTCAGCTCTGTGAGGGTGAACATCCAGAATTATTGATCCACTTTATTTTCAAGTCCTTCTCAGCAGATGAGAGCTGTATTGTAGGTGTATTGCTGAGTTTTAAGAGCAGATGATGAAACAGAAAAACAGTTTTGTTGTCACAGAGCGTTCATAATTGATCACAGATAGCCCGTACTTTATCCTACGGAGGATCATTCTGCTTTATTACACCTTGGTCCTTTTTTGACTGTAACTAAACTCACAGCTTTAACCACTGAGACCTTGAGATGTTGGTGCATCACTAAAGAGAAGTCAGACAGGTCAAGAAACACAAGCAGCACGATCATCAGACCGGTTGAAAACAAACCCCAGAGTATATGTTGTTAAATTCCATCACACACCAACTGCCGTATTACATGTATTACCCACAATCCCATAATCAATGCCTACACAGTTTGCAGAGTCCTGACGTTACCTCCACTCTTTCACCAGCTTCTGTAACAAACTTGTGCAATCTCAAAGAAATCACAGCTGCCAGTACTTACTCACATCAAAACAACTTTTTCTTCCACATTCCTGACTTCTACCAGCGCTCCCTTCACACCTTGTGCTGCTCCATGTCCTGCTGTTACTACAGACGTGTCTGAGCAAGCCGAATCTGCCTCGCCCCACCCCGCCAGTGCACTCACCTCCCTGTGGTTTCAGGCTCATGGGGATGGGGTTTGTTAAAGGCTATATAATCCCTATCTACACAGACATACGTTATGGTTATGTCCCAAGATTTGTAATAATTTGTATTACAAGTGTGAAACAGGACCCGGAAGTCCCAGTTTCCCTCCAGACTGGTTTAGAGCATCAGGCTTGTTCACACCTGACTACTGGTGTTTCCTGTCAGTCTTCCCGGATCTCAGCGATGACTGGTGAGTACAGCGTTACAACACATAGAAAAGTCATCACACAAAAACACCCAAACAAACTGAGAGTAGCTTTAACTGTGGCCTCATCACACATTACTGGAACTTACAATGACCCACATGAACCGCCACGAGTGTTTGCTGCCATTTCCTCCCATTAGACGTCTGTATTTATAGAAACTTTCCCAACACACAGGTTTGCATAAGTGCTTGAGATGAGAATACACTAAATGTACTGATTGCACACATGATAGTAGATGGAGGTTTTTGCAAGTGTGTGTGTGTGTGTGTGTGTGTGTGTGTGTGTGTGTGTGTGTGTGTGTGTCTGGTGGTTGGTCCATTAGCTCAGCAGTTCAAGGTAGGTGACGGGTACTTTGCCCTTTTCGTTTCCCCGTTCTCCAACCAACCAATCAGGATCCATCCCAGGTACGGTGTACACAGTGATCAGCTGGAGAGAGAGAGAGAGAAAAAAAACATGACATGAAAGTGTAAAAAAAAAGAAAAAAAAGAACTAGCCTCTAGATATAGATAGATATAAAGGTTAAGAGAAAGGGAAAGGGAAATGGTGTGTTGTTCATCATGGTGACATTTGCATCATCTCCCTCCTCTGACTCTTAATCCAAGTGTGTGTGTGAGGTAGTGTTTTGTTTATTTTCTTGAGCTGGTGGTTCTGTGTGTATCATGTTCTTTATCTGCCTCCACTTCCTCTGTTTAGTCATTTCCAAAGAGACCGGGGCAAGGTCACAACTAGGGCACGCTGCAGGAGGCAACAGGTCTGGCAGCCTGACAGCAGCATTACACACTCTGACGATTACACTACTACATTTCTTCTGTTGTCCTTCTTTTCACTGCCAACAGAGCAGCTTCTCCCCTGCTGGGCTGCTGAATTATCTGCCTGGTTCTTCAACAATAAGCATGGCAGGAACTCAGCGGTACGGTGGCCCTGAAGACTCAAAAAGCGTTGCAACTTAAGAAAACACATGCAGCGATAACCCCAGCACCACGGGTTCGAGTCCGACCCATGGCCCTTTGCTACAAGTTATCCTCTCTCTCTCTCTCTCTCTCTCTCTCTCCCTGACTTTCTTCAGAAAGTATCAGAATAAAGGCAAACAAGAATAACTAAAAAAAAGTCCTGAACCAGCTGCTCAAGACAGCAGGGTCTGACTCCTAAACTATTCTTGGAATGGAACATTTTGTGTATTGAGTATGTTGGGACAGGCCACAGTCCTCTAAAACCCTGCATAGCAAACAGATTGATGGATCAGCCACATGACCATGAGTATCTGATGTTGTTCATTTTTATTTATGGCCAAAAGACAATGAAATGTGTGAGTAGTTGTCCAACACTGTCCCAATCTGTGCCAGTCACACAGTCTCCGTTTGTGAGTCAGACAAAAGTCCTCGTGTAACGCACATGTGAGTGTGGGGTGAGTCAGAACATCCAACTGTACCTCATCAGCCAAGAGGGACAGCTCACTGACATCGTGGGCGTCGTAGTCATACAGAACCTTGGCCTTTCTGGTGCCTGTAACAGGGAACGGAGTCTGCTCCATCGCGAGCGTGCTGGGCTTTTGGCCTGAGGAGGAGGAAGTGACTGCGGCGCCAGGAGGTGTCGGTCCTGACAGGAAAGCAGATGAGACGGGGCTCGGGCAGACAGCAGCCGAGGAGTTGGGGGCGCCAACAGCGTTGTCATGTCTGTATGAATATGTGGAAGACAAGTGAAGGCCTGTTTATTTGAGGCCAATATGCTTTGTGGTCAAGAGATGAAGAGGGATCAGATCCAGATGTGTATTAAATGTGACTGTGTTCCGGCTGCAGAGACTGCCGCCTCCACACATACAAGGGAAGACAGATCTGGAGGCTTTGCTTATCATTTGTCCGTACTTGAATTTTACATCCTCTTGATAATAATCACATTTATTCCTCATCTTTTGAACTTGAACACTGACTTGTGGATTCTCTGCCCTCTGAACCACTGAGTCACAACCGCTTTTGTAAGATTGTACTTGTGCAATGCTGTGCTCTGAGCGTAATGCTAATGTCAGTATGCTAATATGCTCATAGTGACAGTGCTAACATGCTGATGTTTTACAAGTCATGTTCACCATCTTAAGTTAGCCTATTAGCATGCACTAGCACTAAACACATACCAAAAATGTCAACCTCATGGTGGCGCTAGAGGTCAATCTAACCAGGGACTACAGACAGGTTAATGTTGCCAGGGTGACTGATGATACTGAGAGAACATAATCAAACTGATTCACAGATTCACTCCTACTTTAAGTTATGAATGAGGCGCTTTTTTTTTCTCTGTTTACATTCATTTCCATTGCTGTTATGCCAGGTTTGATTTTAACTTGTACAGACAAATAAAACTAAACTCAATGAGTCAAATTTATTTCACAAAAATGTAATTACAACTGGAGCATCTTGTTTTTCAGTTATGTTTGCTACACTTGTTGGTCAGCTCACAGGTCTTTCTTATTTGATATATATGAAAAGAACTAGGGGAAATAATACTGTGGATATTTTACATTGTTTTTTTTAATTATCTTTTTGGGCCTTTATTGATAGTGCAGTAGAGAGAGACAGGAAATGGTGAGGCAGCAGAGAGAGGGAATGACATGCAGCTAAGGGCCGTCCGATTCGGGACTGTAGCCTCTGCACATGTGGCGGATGCTCGTCCAACTGAGCGACTCGACGCCCCGATATTTTACATTATTGAATAAAAATGAATGAAAATAAGTTGAGAGGTAGCTGGTGATGCATCAATAATGTAACGGCGTCAGTGAGCAGTGCTGGTTTTAGGATCAATGTGTGGTAATATTCATAAACCCCCCTTTCCCTCTGGACCTCTGGAAACATCTGCATTTGTTTAGACAGAAAGGCCAGAGACTCATTTCCCAACAACGGTCAGACTGCAAAGTGCTTTCTAAGTGGAGTGATTCTAATTCTAGTAAATATTTACACACACACACACATGGCTGTACAAAGCCCCACGGTAATGAAAAGGTTAATGGATTCAATTTCAAACTAGTCAAACTGCCTGAAAGATATTTCATATGTACAAAATCAACGACCCGAGTGTTAATCTCTAACTCTACAGCAGGAAGCCACCGTCGGCAGTGAATCCTCACCTGCTCAGCTCCCTCTGAAGCTCGTGCATGTAGTGGTGACACTGGGCGAAGTACGTGGCCTGAGCCTCTGCAAAGTCCTGCAGGCAGCGCAGGTGGTTGAGCTGTGGAGGGAAGAGAAGACACGACAGCTTGCTTCATCATCGTCACGGCAGCCAAATATTATCATCAAAACACACTGATCCAGGTCACACGAGCCTCCTGACGCGTCAACGTGCGAAAATATTGTATATATTCCGTCAAGTGTTCCAGAGAGCACAAAACAACGTAAGAGCAAAGGAGCAGAAGAGGGAGACAAATTGGAAATCTGAAGAAGTATCATGAAACACTTTTGGAAAATAAACTTATCAACTTCACGCTCACATTTGTCTGTTTAATATAAGGCTGCAGCCAGCAGGCAGTTAGCTTAGCACCAGCACCGCTAGCACTCACTAGTAATTTTTGGATAATTCTGCAAAAAAAAAAAAAAAAAAAAGGATGTAATGATTCATGCTGCTCATTTCCACTGTACTGCTGGTACTGGACCGGAGTGTTTGGCTGCTTTGACTAGTTGCCCCATCACTGCTGGCTCACACTCACACACACAGAGTTGCATGACTGACTTACATGTGTGCTGCTGATTCCCTCCAGCAACAGTCTAGTGACCTCGGCCTGTCTGTCGAACTCGGTCTGAGCCACACGGAGCTCGTGCTCTGCCTGTGGGTGGAAGCGAAGGAAGTATTAAACTGAACACGTATTTAACAAACACAGATCACAATCTTCACCAGTAAAAGGTACTCACTTTGTCCACCTCCTCACTCAGCAGCTGAGAGAAGCAGCAGGAGAACAGAGAGAAACAGTCATGAACCATGGTCACACACAAACACCTTAACTCTACACATCAGTTACCATGGACACGGATCAGATGTATGATGGAACTGTGCTTCACAGGGTGGGTTCTGTTTGGAACATGATTCTCGTCTAAAACAGGGCAAAGGTCACTAAAACTAAACGTGAGGAATCTTAGATAGATGTTGTTGTGTCTGTGCCTTTGATTGTCATTATTTTCTTCTTCTATTTTTTTTATTAAATATTTTTTCTTCTTGCTTTATTTTATTTTTTATTTATTTATTTTATACACATCTTTCCCTTCTTTTTTTAATTCTATTTTATATATTTTATATTTTCTTGTTTCATATTCTTTTCGTGCATTTGTGACAATTTTGATGTTATTTTGGTTAAAAGTTACTATTGTTAATCGTTCTACAGGTTTGTTTGATTTGTTGTGTTTGTGTGTTCACCCCAGGAAGACGAACGACCTCTGTGTGGAAGATAATGTTATCCAAATAAAGAAAAGACATTCGGATGAATATACGGCGAGGAGGAGAGAAATGGAGAAGGAACGAACGAAGACCAGCATTTATATTGGGGAATCCATTCAAAGGTGGCGAGAACTCGGCCGGCAGAAGGGCTTCCAGTGCAATGCATCATGGGGGGGAGGGGCGAGCTTGCTCTGTTTTGTTTGGTATTTACTTCGAACGTCAACAGAAGTGACGTCATGCAGGAATGCATAGTGCACCTTTAACCCCTGATCCCAGACCAGTTTTCAGGCACCAACAATTAAATACAGAGTTTATTAAATCTAGATTATTTAATTCAATTCTATATTTAAATAATTATTCTGACAGTCTATTTCCGGCTGCCTACAGGTAGAGCCCAGTGTGACTAATAATCATTTGTGACTATGGACCAGAGTCCAGCGGGATCCCCAAGGGAAGTAATCTTTTCATAGCTCCATCATTTAAAAAATATTTTCATTCATCTTTAGTTTATGATCATATTGAGGATATGATGTGGAACATAAGATGCCACTTTTCTTGTTAATGTATCTGTATGGATTAAAGATTACCCATGATTCTGATGGTCTGGATTATATTAATAGAAAGTGACTCGCCACCACCTGAGGCCGAGCACAGCCAAGCAGTTTCCTGGGTGTGAGTGTTGTTCCACCTCTGGCACCAGTTTCATAGAGATATGTCACACTGGTCTGTAGTGTTGGTCCAGTCCTTTAATCATAGATGACTCTATTGGTCAGACTGTTCCTTAAGTATAAAAACAGTGTATCAGAGTACAAAAATGTCTACACTTTCCTTGTTGACCTTCTGGTGGTTGCCATGGTAACTGCCCAGCTTGCCTGCGGGGCCCTGCCGATACACACTGACTTTTAATAACAAACAGCTCAGCAGTCTCACCGACGCTACACCTGTCCTTCAGTTTTTATATCCTACACAAAAAGCAGTGTTGACCACACCCACCAAGTCTGTTGCACCTGAAACCACAGCCACCAGTGCCGTCACCGACACCGCTGCACCGCTGCAGCGAGCTGAGTCAGACCACCTCAGGACAGATGCAGCAGATTAACTGCTGCTATTTAAGTCTGAGTGAAGAAAAAAAAAACCTGCATCAGCGTCAGTGGCCCAGTGATGAAAATCTGCCGTCCCACAACACTGGCTGCGATCGCGGCTTTTGCAGCTTCACTGTAATACTCACTATGAACTACGGTGGCTGTGAAGGCCACAGCTGTGTCCTCTCTATCCTCAGTGAGTATGATCGGTGGTATTATGATCCGACACCTGTGTTCACACTGTTTATTCCAGGCAGGTACTTTAAATCTGCTGAAGTCACATTATCGTGGCTGTACTCAGAGCATGTGTGACGATGTCAGATTGAATGTGCTGTAAATACAGGAGTGATGTGTTTGTGTCTAACAGCTGCTGTCGTTGGCCCTGTGCCTGAACTGAAGTTGACCTTTACTCTACATCTGCAGAGGCTTGACTGAGGAAAGGTTGCTGTGTTGTGCCTCCCTGTGGTCAGCTGGTGTTACTGTGAGAGAGAGTAAAGCTTCAAATATTTAAGGCATTTACAAGGACAAACAACGTGGTTAAAGGTTAGAAACTATATCATTTCATAAAATCATAAACTCAGGCTGTGGTAGAAAAATCGAAATAATCTCTTTTCCTTTTCCTTCTTCTTCTCCTCGACGGAAAATATCACGAGGTCAAAGAAAGCTGTGAAGGAGGATTCATAAGGACTTAGGAAAAGACGACTACAGTGCTGAGACAATCCAACTGTACATGGAGGATAAATCCTCCTTTCCTAACCACAAACACTAAATAAACAGGACTGAAATGTTGAAATAAGATCACATGAAAGAAAAATACAAGTAGAGAAAGTTGAGCCAGTAAAATAATAATTAAACAGAAATAAGGAACTGAGCAAGAAGCCAGAAGAAATTATATTCAGACATAAGTTTGTAGTTTTCTGACATAAGAGCTTTTGACAATTCTATATATTTGTTAAGTAGAGAAAATTCATGTTTTGTGCTTTACAGTATTTAGTTATGATGATGATATTATTAACTATATATTCAACCTGCTTGTTCTTCATGACTCCTCACTGGATTTAAAGAGAATAAATCTATATTTATGGATTCGGGCTTCAGTGGATCAGACAAGGATTTATTTCCATCAGTTCTGGATCGTGTCACAAACATAAAACAGCTGCTCTGACGTTTCTACATTTACGTGGGTCTGCTGTGGTGAAACTATAATGGTGCGTTGCTTTAAATGTTGCTGCTGCAGGGAATTGTGGGACGGCATTATCTCCTTTCCTTTCATAAAGGTAGGTCCAGTGTTTCCCCTGTTAAAGGAGATAAGAGAGGAAGCACTGAAGCTCCTTTCCTCAGCTCTTATGACGGCTGCCAGGTCGACACTTCAGGTCATTTCACTCAGTTAGAAAAACTTCATAAGAAAAAAAAAAAAACATTTCCACCGCAGCTGCAGACTTCTGTATGTGTATGAGGTCACATCCATCAATATCAACATTTAATTATTTCCTGGTGTTTCCTCTTTTTTTCAAACCAAACAAATGGCAAAGTGACTTAGGGGGTTTTCAGGGTGGATAAAAAAAAAAAAACAGATTCACTGGAGGCTAAAATATTCTACATATCTACCATCACAAACCAACACCACAAAGTTCTAGCTCTACTTTGTGTGGACAGATGTTTGTGTACAACCTTCCTCTCCTCTGAGACACTGGGATCCGTCACCACGTCCCAGCTCTCCCAGCCGCTCTGCAGCTGCTTCACAGAGACACAGACTGAAGGTCAACAAACCTCAAGCCTTTTAACTCAACACATCATCAAAAAAAAAAATGCGACATAATGATTCTTCCTGATTCTAACTGGATATCTGCAGGAGGCAGGAAGCTGTTGGGTCTGTCAGTTCAGTCCAACTGCTGTGTGTTGTACACATCATACACTGTACATGGTGATACACTGAAGCTGAACCTGCTGCCGACAGTTTAACAGAGGTCATACGATTCAGTATGAGGTCAAATCAGTGTAATAATTCCTAAAAGTTCCCGTTCTAAATCATATGGGGGGGTGGG
>NW_019525659.1:2138338-2139899 GCF_002814215.2 Seriola lalandi dorsalis
GGGGGGGGGGGGGGGGGGATAAGATCATTTAAATTATTTTTCCCTCTCCAGTCTGAACTCAATACCTCATAATGACAAAGTGAAAACAGAATTTTAGAAATTATTCCAAATGTATTAAAAAGTAAAAACTGAAATGTCACATTGACATAAGTATTCAGACACTTTACTCTGACTCTTGAAGTTTAGCTCTGGTTCCTCCATTTCTCCTGAGCATCTCTGAGCTGTTTCTCCACCTTGGTTGGAGTCGACCTGTGGTAAACTCAGCTGATTGGACATGATGTGTAAAGACACACACCTGTCTGTATCAGGTCTCACAGCTGACAAACAGATCAGAGCAGAAACCATGAGGAGGAAGGAGCTGCTGCAGAGCTCAGAGACAGAACTGTGTCCAGGCTCAGAAACATTTCCAACGTTGGTCTCCATCATTCTGACATGAAGAAGTCTGGAACAACCAGGACTTCTTCTAGAGCTGGACCTGGACTAACTGAGACATCAGGGGGAAGAGAGGATACCAAGAACCCGATGGTGACTCTGAGCCCCAAAGATCCTGTGTGGAGACAGAGAAACTGCCAGAATACCAAGAGTCACAGCAAAGTGTCTGAAGACTTTTGTCAGTGGGATAATTCAGTTTTTCCTTTTTAACCAATTTGCAAACATTTCTAAAATTTAGTTTTCATTTTGTCATAATGGATAAAAATATACTTGTTGACAATCAAAAGTGATCAAACACAGGAATGGGCTGTTGTTCCAGGGGTATGATTGAATCCCGTTCTCAGTGATATGGACACACTGCAAGTCCTGGTTTAGCTGAACCAGGACTAAACCACAGCCCTGGGGTGGTAGTAGTAGTTTAACTGTGCTTCATTCATTAAAGTAAAAATCAGCAAATTCAAACAACACAGATGAGACATGCTGAAACATGCTGCGTCATAAGCATCATGTCATGCAGCGCTGCTGTTGTGTCAGTCTGACCTGCCACATGTTACAGGATTAGAGAGCAGATGCTGCTTTAATATGCAGCCGCTACAGGTGGATGACATTACAGTGTTGGTGTAAACTGATTCAGGTGAGTCCTGCTCAGGTATTTCACATATTAACATACGAAACGAGCAGGTTGGATTACTGATTGATTCTCTGACTTGAATCTCTGTGGTCACTTTTCTTTTCACTGGTTGGACAGAAAATGTAAGTGACAGTAAAACAAACATCCAAACCTGTCGAACTGTTCTTCTGCATCACTGAGAAAAACAGGCTGTACCGTTACGACCGGCAGGTCAAGGGTCACCTGACCAACAGGGCACAGCCAAGCTAGCACTGAGCTAATCTGTTAACATACTACATGTTATTACAGTTACAGACTACATACTGGGGCAGTCAAGCAAACCAACTCTGCATTTTATGACTAAAGCATGAAGGTGTCAGCATATAATCTACACACCCCAAGGTTGGTATCTGACCTCAGGTGACCTTGAGAGGTCATTAACCTCAGCATTGCCATCACTCTCCGTTATAATCAAATCTCTCTTTGTTCTAATAAAGATGCTTATTTGCTGCTATGGCC
>NW_019525659.1:2139919-2140563 GCF_002814215.2 Seriola lalandi dorsalis
GGGGGGTGGTTGTATCCACAGACTGTAAATTAAGATGGACGTAGCCTTTGTGACGTCACCCACAGGTTTCTGAAGAGCAGTTTTGAAGCTCAGAGTGAGCCATCTTGGCAGTGCCTTACTCCAATCAGGAACAAGTTACAAATCACCTGATTCACTCTATACATGTTCAATCTAGTCCAGTTAATTCCCCGTGAGGAAGTAGCACTGTGTGACAGACAGAAGTGTTACAACCATCCCTGGTCTCCCCTACAGTTCATTCAGAATGTTTTCTGACACTGTCACTGTTTTCACATGTTGTAATATTGCAGTTTTATGATAAGATCATTTAAATTATTTTTCCCTCTCCAGTCTGAACTCAATACCTCATAATGACAAAGTGAAAACAGAATTTTAGAAATTATTCCAAATGTATTAAAAAGTAAAAACTGAAATGTCACATTGACATAAGTATTCAGACACTTTACTCTGACTCTTGAAGTTTAGCTCAGGTTCCTCCATTTCTCCTGAGCATCTCTGAGCTGTTTCTCCACCTTGGTTGGAGTCCACCTGTGGTAAACTCAGCTGATTGGAAATGATGTGTAAAGACACACACCTGTCTGTATCAGGTCTCACAGCTGACAAACAGATCAGAGCAGAAACCACGA
>NW_019525659.1:2140601-2171862 GCF_002814215.2 Seriola lalandi dorsalis
GGGGGGGGGGGGGGGGGGGGGGGCGACAGCAGACTCTACTATTTCCAGGTCTTAGGGTCGTTACAGCTTGTTAACAACATCTGTGGGTTTGAAGGTGTGTCATTACTGAAAATGACGTTTTTTGAGTGGCTTTAAACATCCAAGAATCTTTAGTGAAAACCCTAAAGTTGAACTTTTGAAGATCATTTTGTTGATTTAAATTCCGGTTTAATACATGAAACACTTGAATAGTGGAAGGAGGTTGGTTTTAGTTTGCTTCCTCTCATCCTCATCACAGCTGCTAACATTTAGGTTTCCTTTCAGATTCACTTACATATTACATATTCATATTCCATCACATGCCAGTTAACATTAACATTTATCATTAGATAAACATTACATGAACATAAAATGATCAAGTATGTATGTGTGTGGATTGTGTGTCTATCTTATGTTTCATACACAATCTGACAATTTAAGATTATGTCAGACAGACAAACAAACGTTTGGATCTGTGTACGATGATTATTTATAATAAAGTTTGAGGACCAGGCTAATTACTGGAGTTTCCCAGGAGAAACAACAAAACAGGAGACGACCTTGAAATAGGAAAGACCCGCAGGAAAACCAGGAGTGTTGGCAGATATGTGACTATTTTTGACAGAGTTTATATCAGTTACATGTACAATGTGGCAGATTAAAGAAACTGTTTCCCATAAACCACTGTCAGAGCAGACCACAGAGCGCTGAGGCCGCGGCAATGACGTGTAACAAGTTATTTCTTCTCAGCACATTCTGGTTTTAACATGTTTTTGAATTGTTGGTGTCCATGTTAAAGGTGGAGGCACATAAAAGCCGGTTGACTGTGTGTACAAGTGTTAGCATGTTAGCCTAGCTGCTGCTTTTTCTTACCGCTGATGCACTGGCAGACAGAACATAATTTCGAGGCCTTGTCTCCTGAAAGTCAGGTGCAGCCTACAAACAAGAGCGGGGGGGGGGGGGCATATTGGCACAGTCATGCATTTACAGTCACTCAGCAGAAGAAATAAAAAACAGTTAGCCAGAAGCATACAAGCATGAAGAAAACAGAGGTGCACATCATTTAGAGCAGGGTCACAGCAGAGGGTGCTGAACAGTCACAGTAATTACAGGCTTATTCAAAGTGTCTGATACAAAGAGCTCAGACAAACAGCATCCGGCCTGAACCCTGACACTGTGAATCACTGTCTGATTAGTCACACTCTTCCCTCCATTATAAAATTGAGCTTTAATGAACTCGTGTCTGAGCTCAGCGCTGAACAGGATGTTGGGTCAATGCAGCCATGCTTTCTGAAGAAGGAACCAACTCATCACAACACAGGAAGAACAAGATGACTGCACAAGTTATTCTGAAGAATGAACGTTCCATCTGCACACAACATGTGGTTTTACTTAGCTCGAACTCGCCTCGAACGACCACGCGTCAACTGAGCTGATTATGTAACAGAAAACAAAAGCTCCGTCTCTCACTTTCAGCAAACTATCAATTCAATTCACCTGGCTTATGACTCACCTGTTAACAAGCTAAACAGCTAGAGAGCAACATCATCCAATCAGAGCTGTCTGTGAAAACACCCAGTGATGATGTAATAATGGGAAAATCAAGATGGCCTGACGTCTACCACTTCAGCAGCTAATTTACCGTGTTCCTTTACCAGGGAATCTTGGGAAAAGTGAATTGTGTCTATCTGACTGCTGCTAAAGCTGCAGGAATCTGTCATTTTAAATTAATATCACCAAGCTCTGCAGTTTCCCTTAACCTCCTAAGACCCGAACTCTTGCATGGCGTGCATTTTTAATTTCTCTTTCCTATTTAGGCTGATTGGGACCTGAGAAAAATGATGTCCACATATGAGGACATTAGTTTTAAATTTCGATTACTGAGTGGCAGTATAATATCCTCACATATGGTCACCAGGCCCTTGTTGAGAAAAAGTTAGTATTGTGGTCTAGAGAACCCAAAAATGTGAGGTCCACATATGTGGACGCCAGGTCCTAGGAGGTTAAAGAGCGTTTAAATGTCTTTCAGCTCATCGGGTTGGTTTGACTGTCTCTTCCCTCTCAGAGCTCGTAGTGTTGTTTGCAGCTGCAGCAGCTGTTTGCAGCTGTAAAAAGCCTCTGTCCTCTACCTGCTCAGCAGCTGGTGAACACACTGTAGTGGAGCATTGAGGCAGCTAAAGAGGAGCTGGTGGAGACAAAACACAGAGCTCAAATATATTCATCAGCTGACACAGACACCACTCCGCATGGATCATCGTGTTGACCTCTGTCTGCTATTCAGTGTACCCTGTTACTGTGGACCTCATAACTGAGTGAGTCAAACCCTGTAGCAGAGGACAGAAGAGGAAAGAACAGAAGCAGCATCAGTAGCAACAGGGACGAGATGAGACTCACCGCTGATTTGGCCTCTGCCTGCTTGGCTTTCTTCACACGTGCTTTGCAGATGTCGAGATCCAGCCGTCGATTCTCCAGGAGCCGCCGCTCTTTCTGCACAGGACACGAGGTGACCAATCAGAGATAGCTGATCTGCCGCAGGGAGCACACCCTGCGGGACTAGGTTTCTATCCATCTAACAGCACAATGAGGCGACTAGCTCTGTGTTACAATACATCTCATAGGAAACAGCACATAGTCAGTTCAAGTGAAAAAGGTGTCTGATGATCCCTGACAACAGATTTGTCTTCGCGTGGATGGTGTTAATATGAACAGATGTCATGAGGACCATAGGACTGAGGATGATGAGCGGCTCAGTCAGACTTACTGATATCGTCCTCCAGTCTCCTTCTAGGAAGTTGCGTAGAGGAGTGAGGAAGCTGGTGGCTGAGGTTTGCAGGAACTCGCGCTCAGCTCCTCCCAGTCTAACCTGGTACTCTCCCACTATGATCAGGGTGCTACCTACAGTTGGCACAATACACAAACGCACACATGCACACTTCTTGTATTACACATAAGCAGACTACTGAAACAGGATTCATAGCTACAAACTTAGACAACTTGTTGCTTTGCAGAGAGCTACAGCCTGATGTGAGAACTTCTCATCTGACTGACGATCTTTCTTCTGCACAGGTTCGGACTGATGGTCGGGGTCACACCAAAATCATGAGGGGTCATTGTATGGGGACCATGTAGAGCTACAGTTAATGTTGTGTGAAGCCTGTTTAAGGTGTAAACGTGTGTCAGGGGTGAAGGTCTGGACCTACAGTCAGAGTGCGGAGAGCAGATTGGTCCAAAGCGTCTATTTGGACATCTGCGTTAAGACGTCAAATTTGCATGTCTTAAGACGACAGAAAATACCATGGTAAGAGGCCAATTTTGAACGTCTTAAGACATTTGGACCATCAATGCTGACATGCAAGAATAAACCGTAGACTAGATCACTGAAACTAGAGAAAGACAAGCTGGGGCAATGAAACATCATGAGCGGTAAATTTGAGTGGAAATGAGTGAAATCTGTTTAAGTTATTAAGTATCTGTTTGTCTGAAGTATCAGTGAGTGGTTCAGGTGCGCTCCTCGCTCTGCTCCCTGCTCCACTCCAGCTCCGCCCCCTCACCTGCTCTGTCTCTACAGGTTCTCATCCCTGTCCAGAGGGTGAGCAACAGACCATATGTGTGTTTTCGTTTAACAGGAAAAATCTCTTTCCACTAATCTAAATGGATCTTGAACAGTTTACACTGAAATCAAAGGCTTACTGAACCCACACTCTCTTTCCTCCTCCTCTGCTCAAAATTGCATAGGTTGTAATTTGTGCTCTAACACTGCCATCTAGTGGCACTTAGACAAACACACCACATGAAATAAATATGATATTGAAGTTACATTTTTCTCAGTAGTAGCCTATAAAAATGCAGATATTAATAATGTCAATATTATATATATGTTAATATTATTATAAATAATGTTAACATTCCTAACCTCAAGTCATAGGTAGGTTGGATGGGGAATTGTTTCTTTGACATTCAAAACTGTGTTGTTCATCAGGTTCTGTGAATGTGCTGTGGTCTCTCTGTGACTTCAGTCTGGAGGTTCACTCATAATCACAATAAAGGAATGTAACCAACTGAAATGATCAGCTCCAGAAGGTGCAATACTTAAAACTTCACTAATCAATATTTTTTATATTAAATGTCCCATACAGTGTAAAGGTAGATGTCCATGTGTTGTTTGATTATAGATCAGGTCTAGGTTCTATATTAATACTGTGAAAGTATCAAAGCCTCAGTCCACAGAGAAATGCACACAGCCTGTATTCAGAAACGGAGCCTTAAAACCAGCCGTCAGGACTTCTGGAACTTTGTGATGTCACAACAAAGCAGTCACTGCCCTCAGCCATGCCCCAAGCCCCGCCCACCTGGACCCACCATCCAACATTGCAGGATTTGTTTTCTCTGAGTGTTTACCTGAAATCTGCTACATTTTTACTGGCTCAGTCAGAAAACAGTCAGCCAATCAGAAGAGAGGCCCAGAGCCTCCTCTCTTCTGATTGGCTCACCGACCTGTTGTTCTTAGAGCTCCAGAGAGAAGCCTGAGAGAGGAGATGTTCTCTTTTTATGGATCAACACTTCAAATAAAAACACTGGAAAAGTGTAAAACATGGACCTTTAACAGTCGATCACCATGTGTAATGAGGAAACTCACAGAGTTTAGGTCCCCTCAGCTCTAGAAAGTATTTTAGCATCTTTAAGCTCACTCTTTCGGTTTTGGTTCAGGTTTGAGGACCTGGTTTTCAGCAGCAGTAGCAGCTGTTTCAGTGGAAAAGCTCTGATAAAGGCCCTGTCCACTACCTGCTTCATGGTGGAGAGACACAGCAGAGGACAGACGCAGCTGGGCTAATGATTCATCGCATCTCATTGTTTTAATAAAGAAGACAACCATCTGTGACAATGTAAAACTGAACGGACTCAGGACTGAATATTCTGCATGAAGTGAAATGTGTAAATGCGGCAGTGACCTCTGAATCTGCTCCTCTACATGCAGCGTCTCCAGTGTGTGGATGAACTATTGGAATCCTGTGGACTGTGCCGGGAACAAAGTAAACTACTACAGTGACATAAATGAAGACAATTAGAGAACACAAACACAACGAATCACTGCTGCAGAATAAATCAGTAGCAAAAATGGGCTTTATAGAATGAAAATCTAATGGATCGTAACTTCAATGACCTTGGTCCCAGAAAACTGAAGTTGACACATCAACACTTTCAGGTGCAGACTGACTGGTTCTATGGTTCATTATATCCAAACAGGTGCTGTTCAGTTTCACAGCAGAGAGTTTTAATTCAAACTGTTTAATGACCATAACAAAAAGAGAGAAGCTGCCTCATCCCTTTTCATACTTCGTCAGGACAAACAGCGTGGACAGTGGTGGAGATAGACGACGCTCAGAGTCTCATCAGTGTCGGTGACAGCTCCACTCACCGTATGGCGTCCCAGGACCAAACTCTTTGGCAGCGTCCAGCATGTACTGGCCCAGCAGCTCGGCGTTGGTCATCCTGGAGGGAAGCTTCTTGTCCAGTTTGTCATAGATGAACTCCTCTATTCGAGCACCTGGAGAACAGGAGAGAGAGAGAGAGAGAGAGAGAGAGAGAGAGAGAGAGAGAGAGAGAGAGAGTGTAAATGTGAAACACTGAGTTTCAGGAGCTTCGATCAAAGAAAAATGAACACACCAGACCTGACAGATGAACTCTGAGTTGAGGTTTTTTACTTGGTATTAGAACAGCAGGCCGAATTCATGCTTCTTCTCTCTAAATAATCCATAAACCTTCTATTTACCACGAGTTCCATCAATTAGAAAATGTGTGTTAAGGCACTCGGCCTATAGTTTGCTGGATTACTTGGATCTCTTCCTGGTTCACTTAAAGGAACAATCAATGCGTCCTTTAGCTTGTTGCTAATGGTCCTTCCTCGTCCTTTCCCTGGTGCACTGATTTTGTAAACTGTCCCATAGTGAATTCTTAATATTTCATATTAAAAGCCTTCCAGTGGCTCAGTGGTTCCAGTGCCCCTCTTTTCTACAAGGCTTTTAATGTGAAAAATATACGGGAAGTATCACTTAACAGTGATTGGAAAAAGTGATGGGTGATAATTAGTGTATAAAAGTACTACCTCCTCCAAACCCCCCCCCCCCAAGAATTTTTTATTGAGTTTAATGACACTGCAAGTCTTAGCTTGTTAGCATGCTAACATGCTTGGTTTGTTGTATACAGCCGGTCTGATGGAGAGAGGACAACAGAACATTCACAATACATGAGCTGCATAATCACGAAGCTCGTAGGAACCATCTCTGCTTCACTTTAGATTTAATGTGGGTCTGAGAGTAACGTCGTCCTCCGGCAGCAGATAGATCACAGACTAAACTGACTTCCACCCTGGAACATGAATCATAAACAACAATGAGCTAAAAGCTGCTTTACTGCACATTCAGCTCTTACTGAACTACTCCAAGTTTAAAATATTTCTTTGTGACCTTTACAACTCTTCCACTTTGTGATGTGTGTATTTTTTTTTAATATAGCACAGTTTACAGACTGTTTCAGATGCAAAGTAAAAGTGTATTCAGCATCATCTTCAGTTTCATCTTCAGCTTTTTGACGGACGATCTTGAAGACGTGTGCATGTTCTCGCTCTGAGGAGCTGCTTTGGAAAACGTGTAGAAATGTAAGATCAATTGTAGATTTGCTCTTAGAAAACACACTTAACTTCTATGACAGTTAATCATCAGGAAATAGGACTTCAATCAGACTTATTAGTGAATGGCTTTTCTTTGTTTGGATGCCGGCTTTTATTTTAGCATTTCCAGCACCCCCTGAACGCAGCATTGGCTGTGTCCAATCAAACAAGTGCTGGCAGGTGTCTTCCTGAATAGAAAGTCATTAGTAATTCAACACCTGTCTGTATCTGCACAGTGTTAGTCAGTCCCTACACCGTACAGCAGACCACATCCCTGAGCGTCTGTTCATTCAACATGGGACACTGCTGTTCGTCCCTCAGACTGCATCTGCTGCGCCGCACATCATCATCTGCAGCCGCTACTGTGGAGGAGTTCTCTTACACAACACTGATAAATGAGGACAAGACTTACCAGTGTGGTCGACTGAAGCATGGAACGATAAAAATACACAGAGCAAAGGTTAGACATCACAACCAGAATCCTTCATAGAGACACGTTACACACAGACACAGACTCAGGTACGACTGAAGACGTGTAATCCTTCACCAAAATGGAGTCACTGTGCTAAAAAAAAAAAATAACAAAAACACAAACTGCTTGTTAAAATTCAAGTGCAAATAGGTGAAAAATGAAAACTGTAGCGCATACACAATTATGTTCAGAACATCACATATTCATTTCAGCTGCTTCTGAAAATAAGACGTTTCACTTTCTGCCTTTACCTGAAACAAAAAAACATGTTTGAGACTCGACCGCTGGGTCCCAGGGGTGACACAGAAAATGAAAAATGTTTCAGACAAAATAAATAATGCGATGTGGATGTGAGACACTGTCGTTCGACGGTTAGGTACATTTCTGTCTTTTTACTTTTTTACATTTCCAAATGATTTCTGTTACTTCTTCAGTTATCAAATCAGAAAGCCATAGATGTAATTTGGTCCTGGGACTCCACATGGACTGATGGCTGTGGTCGTGCGGTTGTTTGGACAGACTGAGCAGGACTTACTGGGGTTGGGCTGCAGGAGCACCTCCGTCTGTCTCAGGATCTTCTCAGTCCAGTTCTTGGTGCCATCAGCCCGAGTGATCAGGTTCTCCAGGTGAGGATCCAGCTCTGTTTTCTCCGCCTGGCCCAGCTTCTCCTCTGTGAACTGGGAGACAAGTCAGGATATAACTTCAGTCACAATGAACTAGACCCACGTCATAGCTTTCAGAAAATGTCCCGACACTTTACTGTGACTGTGACAGTTAAGCTCAGGTTCCTCCATTTCTCCTGATCATCTCTGAGATGTCTCTGGAGGAAACCAGGCGTGACTCTTAGAACCGGTTTTCCTTGTGGAAGTTTCTCCATCTCCACACAGGATCTCTGGAGCTCAGCCAATGACCATCCAGTTCTGAACCCACTGTTCATACTGACTTGTTGGGACATTTCTGGCTCTGTGAGATTACAAACTTTACAACTTTATTCTCATAATATTACGACTTTTTTTTTTTTCGTAATTTCTGATGAGTTTTTCCTCAATGTGGCCCTAACACTCCACTGTAGGACTTCAACATGTATCATGTGAGATTCTGTATATCAAGCTATAAATAAGTATAATTGAAATGAAGTGGTAAATGCACTGCCCAAATACCAGCATTCTCTACAGTCTGTTGACTGTAATGTCTGACATCACCATGGTAAAACCAGCAGCAGACATATCTATGCAAATTATATCAAACTTATTTTGTGACAGCAGCAATCACCAAATGGAGCAGGTTATAAAACTTTCCCCTCTCACCAACTAACGTGTCATAATAGGAGCTGTGCAATAAGTCATGTGAACGCCCACTTCTGCTGACATAAAAAATACCATCTGTGTTAGCAGGCACTTATCAGTCTGACTTCTCCTTCTGGATCTTCACTGGCCGCCAGCTCTGACTGATGGGAGGCAGCAGCCAGCTGGACTTAGAGACAGACAGATGACTGAGGAATTCGTCCCCACCGACATATCAGAGCAGGAAAAACCCAGACTGACAGCAGCTCTGTGGACCAGACCACATGACTAAATGACTTTTCACTTGGAGGCTGGATTATTAGGTAACAGCCTGGAACTTCACACACGGCTTACAGATTATATTAACTAACGTTTTCTTTCACTAGTCACTTAAAAGAAAAGCCTTTGTAAGAATAATCCAGGTAATATGCAGAGAAGAGGATACAATTAAAACTTTACAAATAAGTCCAACACTGTGAAACACCTACTTTAGGTGAAAACTTTAGGAACATACTTTATGTTCAAATTTACTGGAAAACTGAACCATCAAACAAGTTCATCTGATTTGGTTTAGGTGTGTAATCAGCAGCATTACAGCACAATGTTGAGGCACATCCTGCATCACTGGTGAGTGCGGTCAGAGGCGTCTCTGTTGCACCTGTAACAACACCCAACAGTGACATCACAGTGTACTGACACACCCTGGAGTACACGTCTACCTCACTGCAGTGAGGTGAAACACTAGTGGCTGTTTAAGTTGCTCTTTAAATGCAGCAGAATATATGAACAAAGAGAGAACTGGAGCCCTGTAATTTGTCCCATGACTCGCCATAATATAATATAATATAATATAATATAAATCATTAGTTCCTCTGTAACACTGAGCACATTCCAAAAGTTATTTAGCGCTGTCATCATTTGCTCTTGTACCCACAATCCCTCAGCAGTCAGTCTTGCTTACTTCCTCTGCAGTCAGTGGTTTCCTGTGTTTCCCACAATGCCTTTGGACATCCTCCAGAAAAACAGCATTAATGGATTGATGCATTCAATCAAACATGGCAGAAAAATGTGGGCAGAGACGAAGCGACAGAAGCTTTTCTGTGCTGAAACTGTGTGGTCGGTGTTGCCTGCTGTGTGAGCTTCCTGACACATTAATCCGACTCTCCTGATTAAACTCCCTCCTGGAATAAGTGTAATGATTATTATTTCTATCATTTAGTGTCAGATCTAACCCGTGTTGTTCCAGCTGTCACAATAGATATAGTGATAGTGATGATGGGAATGTGTGAAACGGCCCTCAAGGATCTCCCTTGTAAAATCTTGCACTTAAACCTTTCCTTAATAATCAGCACAGGTAGGTTCATGATATAACATGACCGTTTATTTATCTGTAGGGAGGTTTAGATGAGTTCAGCAGAAAAATGGTCCACGAGAGAACTGCGTCTTACTGTGGAAGCCCACATCTTTAACGAACCTGACGCAACTCCTAATACAGAGGAGTCATGAAATCACCCGTTTTTTGTGAATATGTGATAAATTAGAAAAACCTGTTTGACTGTGCCGTGTGGTCCATGAAGGAGCCCTGTCCTGCTCAGCTTGTGTCACGTGGGTGACTCACTCGATCACAGCCATCAATAATAGATGGAGGCTTGACAAACCTTTATCGGTTTACAGCCGCGCTCATCAAAACACACCCCAGAATAAACCTGCTGTTATCTCCTCAGCAATAACTGAAACACCGTAGACCGCTACGTGTGTGTGTGTGTGCGCTGTGTGTGTGAAGCATCGTGGCCCTCAGCCTGTTTCCATCCCTGCAGGATGACGGTAAACCAGCCCGTAGCCGGTGCCTGCCCGCTCTGCTGCGGGGGGGGGGGTCGTCCTGCCGAGGATCTGCTCTTTACCTGCATTGCCCGGGTGAAGAAGACCCCCGCATCGGAAGCCAGTTTCTTGACGTTGAAATCCATGGCGCCGCGCTGAGCCGAGCACACAGGCAGCGCTGCTTGTTTCCCTGAAGAGGAAATCCTCCGGATCAGCTGAGATGATGCAGCAGCAGACGTAGGACTGGAGCCGTAATCCGCTTCATGGACAGTCGGAAATCTGCTCTCCGCCCTGCGCTTAAAGAGCCCACAACACCGGACTGCAAGTCACGACATCCCCTGCCCCCCTGCAGCATGTACTGTACCCCCCCCCCCCATCGTGACCTCTGGTTGTGGCTGCATCTATATCCTGTCATCAGGTCAACAGACGCTGTTCCAGCCGAAATATAATAATGTTCTGTAGATTATTCAGAGAGATTGATTGATTCCTGCGAAGAACACTGGTGCTGAAATTTTTAAATGTAATTAATTGCTTTGAGCATCACACACAGCTGACCCCCAAGTATTTAACATTTATTTAAAATTGGTGAAGGTTTCACTTTAAAGCTGCAGTTTGTACTTTTTTGTGTGCTTGGAAATTCCCTTATAAAGTCTCTGAGCCTGCCTCGTTCGTCTAACCAATCAGAGAAGGACAAAATCAGGGGCGGGAGCTCATGGCTCTGAGTTAGCAGCTGGATTGGTGCAGCAGATAATTGCATATTTTAGGGAAATCTTTCAAATGTGGATACACACGCTAAACTTGGCACAAATTGTCCTCCAAATTCCTTGGGTATTACTTTTGATACAGGTCAGCCACTTGAAAATTCAAGATGGCCGTAATTTCTAGCAGGGAAATTTTCAGTTCATCCACTATTTTCTAATATGAATGATGTAGGTGTCAAACCAAACATTTTAACAATGTAGAAGGTGAAATTTAGTGCACTGTAAAAAAAAATCAAATAGTCAAAAAGTATTTTTTAAGCAAAATATTACTCACAAAAAAATTCACAAAGAAGCTTGCTAACTAGTCTAGTGCTAGCGAGTTAGCCTAGTGAGCTAATGTTACAACAAGTAGCCTAAACAAGTAGACTGCCGACTCTTTTTGGTACATCATTCATGATAAATGGTTTTCAATTACATGAAGCTCTGAGGAAATTTAAGTTGTGGATTTGACATCCTCATACTCTAAAACACAGGATTACATTACAAAATCATTTAAATCTGTCCTGTGGGTAAAATTCTGTGCTAAAATGTTTCTTATGCCAGAAACGGTGGCCATCTTGAAATTTTGGAATATCAAAAGGGCCCCAGAGGAATAAATCTACAGATTTTGTTGCTTGTATCAACATTTTAAAGATTACTGCAGTTATCTGCTGCACTAAATGTTCATTTCTTTGTAAATAGTTTGGTGTCTCATCTTAGGGGTGAAAAGTTTCTTTCTCTTTCTGCTTCTCCTCTTTCTGATTTTCTCTGAGCAGGAATTGTCCCGTAGTGAGAGGGCTGCTGTTTCATGTAACATCATGTAGAGAGGGGAGGCTGGTATCTCAGACAGAGGAGGACTCCTACAGGTCAAGTCAAGTCAATTTTTATTTGTATAGCGCCAATTCAAAACATAAGTTATCTCAAGGCACTTTCCAAATAGAGCAGGTCTACACCTTCAATTTATAATAATATTTACAGAGACCCAACAATTCCCACCAAGAGCAGCACTAGGTGACAGTGGCAAGGAAAGACTTCCTTTTGGTGGGTGGGGCCATCTGCCTCGACCGGTTGGGTTGGAGAGGGAGAGGGAGAGAGAGAGAGAGAGAGAGAGAGAGAGAGAGAGAGAGAGAGAGAGAGAGAGAGAGAGAGCATGGAGGAAAAGAACAAGAACATACAGTGATAGCAATATTAATAATAGAGATAGTAGCTGCAGTAACAATAGTAATGTAATGGCAACTGTAGTGCTTCTACTGATAAAAATAGTGACAGGTAATAACATTAATAATTATCATTATTATACTAGTAAATTCTAGCAGGTTTAGCAGCAGGTGTTAACAGGATCATGGGGCAGTAGCTGGTTTACAGTTGCAGGTCCAGACTCTGCAGCTCTGGAGGAGGGAGGACCTGCAGAGAGTAACAGGAAGGAGAAGAGAGAGAGAGGGACACAGCCTGGGCGATCATGTGCTTGAGGGAAAAAAACAGTTAGAATGATGCAGTGATGTGTGTTGTGATGGATGTGTGTTGTGTTGTGATGGATGTGTGTTGTGTTGTGATGGATGTGTGTTGTGATGGATGTGTGTGGTGCTGTTATGGATGTGTGTTGTGTTGTGATGGATGTGTGTTGTGATGGATGTGTGTGGTGCTGTGTTGTGATGGATGTGTGTGGTGCTGTTATGGATGTGTGTTGTGTTGTGATGGATGCAGATGTTTGTCCTGTGTGTGTGTTGTGATGGATGCGTGTGGTGATGGATGTGTGTTGTGTTGTGATGGATGTGTGTTGTGATGGATGTGTGTTGTGTTGTGATGGATGTGTGTTGTGATGGATGTGTGTTGTGTTGTGATGGATGTGTGTTGTGATGGATGTGAGTTGTGATGGATGTGTGTTGTGATGGATGTGTGTTGTGTTGTGATGGATGTGTGTTGTGATGGATGTGTGTTGTGTTGTGATGGATGTGTGTTGTGATGGATGCGTGTGGTGCTGTGATGGATGTGTGTTGTGATGGATGTGTGTTGTGTTGTGATGGATGTGAGTTGTGATGGATGTGTGTTGTGTTGTGATGGATGTGTGTTGTGATGGATGTGTGTTGTGATGGATGTGTGTTGTGATGGATGTGTGTTGTGCTGTGATGGATGTGTGTTGTGTTGTGATGGATGTGTGTTGTGATGGATGTGTGTTGTGATGGATGCGTGTGGTGCTGTGATGGATGCAGATGTTTGTCCTGTGTGTGTGTTGTGCAGGAGCTGATGTTGTCTACAGGTATGTACAGGCGATCCTGTCCCCAGTGGAAATGACCTTCTTGTGCTCAGAGTTGTGTTTTCATCAGTTAGTATTCCCAGTTTAAGCAGCTGCAGTGAAAAGAGAGAAACAACACAATAACATTTTTACCACTCCATTTTATTGCTTATTCATACCTTTACACTAACGGCCTGGTTCTATTTAGATCAGGAAAAACTGCAACTCCACACTGGATCAAATGTTCTTCACACGGATCAGCAGTTACAAAAGAAATCAATGACAGAGTGTTGACAGATTCAGAAACATGATGAAATTAGTAGATGACACTTGAAACCGTTTGTGACACAGCAGTTCTCCTGAAGCAGAAGTTCACTTTCATTTTTTTTGTTTTTTTTTTAAATTCTTTTTATTTTCAGCACAAACATCTTTATAAATAATCAGGAAGAGTCAACACCCCAAGACGTCTTTTTCTTCATGGAAAATAACTGAGACAATGATTCAAACCAGAGAGAAGTGCTGGAGTCGATGATGAAGATCATCTGCTTTCTCTACAGAAAGTGCACACCTCCACCACCAGGATATTTCTGATTTAGTTGTGACCACATGAGAAATCCTCTTCATGTTTGCACATTTGAATCCCAGACAGAAACATTTAGTGAGTCTCTAATGAAGCTGTCCACTCCAACACCAGCTATCACTGTGACTGTGAACTGTACCGATCAGATCCCATCAACACACAGAGAACCGTACATGACAACCAGGAAGTCAAAGCCAATACAACTGATATGAAATAGCTTATAAAAGATCAGTTAGGCATCGCTCATCCACGTCATCTTTAACCGTATTGATGCAGAAAGAGACGCTGTACAGAGGCTGATACTGGGAACCAGCTGGAGCTACACACACTGTGGAGCCAGTGTGTTTTCATGACAAACCACTGTGCAAGATGTCTGAGCCGTTTCCTCTGAACCAACTCGTTTTACAGCTGCAGGAGAAAGTGACCGACAGTGGATCCTTCACTGGCAGGAAGTTTAAAGTCTCAGAATCCCTGGACCAGGAGCAAAGAGTCCTGATCAGACCACCATCCAGATCCTGTTCACTGCTGGAGGTAAAGGGAGTCTGTAATCCCTGCTCAAACTGTCCATTCAGCTCATTTATTCAAGTCAAATTAAATTACAGAGGCAACGATGCACAGACCTAAAGTAAACTGTATTTAAACATAGTAGAAAAATGAAACTGTGATTGACAGAATCATTGTTTAATTGTTTAATATTGGTGTAAAACAAATCTCTTTGGGAACCTGGGTTCTGGGATATAATGATGTTCACATTGTTTTCTGCACAATTAATTACTTTAAAAACAAGGATAGATGAATAATAGAAATAAAAGTATGAATTTTGTTCACTCACTCATGGCCCTGTTTGATTCAGATTGTTATGAAGTTATTTAACTGAACGTTTCTCTGAGAGTCAAACCTCCTGCTACACTGCACACACTAACAAACCTGCTGTGTTTACCGCTGGATGTCTTTATATCAACTTTCCTAAGGTGTCTGTTGTACTTCCCAATATATATATTTCTATATTTTTTTTTTTTTCACAAGAAAACACCACAGGGTGTCTCTAAGAGTAACTTTGATTTGGGAGAAAAGAGTCAAGTTAAACCAGAACAAGTTTGGTAAAATCAAAGGTGAGAACTGAGAGAGCTTCTATATTCACAGTCAAACAGTGAAAAGTCCATCACCACCACCCCCCCAACGTAAGGATGTCACTTCCTGAACAGATCATTCCAGTTTCAGCTTTAAACATGTGAACGCACCATTTTATTTTCTCCCATCAGCTTGTAGAGAAAAGTGTTGTGATTGAAGTGAAGCAGTAACTTAGCAGCATGTTGACCCACCAGTGAAACTGATGGGCCATCAGGTGTTAAAGGACATGTGTTTCTGTCAACCTGGTCTCTGTTATTATCTGGCATCTTACCCGACCCCTGACCTGAAGCACTGATGAGCTGAGAGGCGGAACAGATGCTGCCTGTGACATTCATGTATATTTTAGTCAGTGATTTATCAGTGAAATCTTGAAGGAGCACTGAGGGAACACACTGCAAACACTATATTCCCAAAAGTATGCGGACACCCAAACAAAGCCGTGTCGGAGCCTGCTCCTCACCTCTGCTCCAGGCTACACTAGCTGCTAATAACATAACACACCTGAATCTCTGACTAGACTGTTGATGGTCGAGTTGAATTGTGGGTAATTAGGAAAAAGGTCTTGACAAGGAAGAGGACTAAGTGGAATAAAAAAAGACGATCAATTCTGATCCCTTTTGATCTTTAAGGTTCTGCTATTGCTACATAGCTAACATTAGCATTAACAGTTGTTTACTCACCAGTCTAGAAGAAATTCTTTGAGTTCAGCAACAAACTTCATTCCTTCGCTCACCAACAGCTGTCTCCAGAGGTGGAAAGCAACCCTCTTGATTTGCCTCTATTTCTATCACCTCTTTTCTTCTACTGAAGTTAGCATGCTAACCAGCTAGCCCCGGCCTGGTCAGATCTTCTTCAGTCTGTACTGAAGAAGTAGCTGCTCAGAGGACGTATTGTAATTTCTTGTATTGTAAAGACAACAATGTTTGAAGATCTTGTCAAGACTGGTAAGTAAACATCTATTAACGATAAAGTTAGCATTGTAGCAATAGCAAAACCTTCAAGTAGCTCCTTTAAATAGTGACATTGTTACAGGAGTGTAACATTAAATCTGTGGAGTACTCTTTGAACATTACACCCAAACTGCTGCTTGAACGGCCTCCACTCTTGTGGTTTCAGGCTGCAGGGACTCAGACACATCAGTGAGGTGCAGCACTGATATTAAATGATCTGGCTCACAGTCAGTGGTCCAGTTCATCCCAAAGCTGCTGGATGGGATTAAGGTCGTGCTGAGCGCTGTGCAGGCCAGTCAAGTGCTTCCAAAAATCAAACATGGAAAACCGCTGCACTGTGTCCACATACTTTTGGCCATATAGTTTGTCATCTTAGTGTGTTGTGACCTCCCTCACAGCTGAAGCTCACCACTACTTCCGGAAGAATCAGCCTAAAATGCCAGACAATTGAAAACAAGAGTCAGGTTGAACTACACCTAAAAGGTTCCTTTAAAGAGCATCCAGGATTTCTACACGACGACTGAATGAGGGGGTGTTCTGTGTATAGTTTCTTATCACTGACCATATATCAGTCAAACCTAAACAAATTTAAATACAGAGTAAAGTCATGAGTGTTTACAGTTATATTATAAAACATACACACGGTAAAAGGATGAGACAAACTGAATATTTACATATTTAACAAACAAGTCCATCGTTGTGCCATGAAGGTCTGGAAGTTTTCCCTCCCGCCAACATCAGTGTGATGCTTCTCTGCAGCCTACACACACATAATGGCTAATATTCACTGTACATCTGTGGCAGCTCAGTGGCCCCCACAAGCATGAGTGAGTGTGAGAGAGCAGTGTGAGAGTTGTGAGCTCTAATGGCGGAGCAGGACACTACGCAGCCTTCAGCCGTTCATTCAAACATAGTTATACAGAGGAGAGCTCGCGAGGGCTTCAGGTTCCCTCCACTGAGTCAAGCATCACTCCGACTGTTTTGTTCTGTTGTTAAGTCTTTGAGACACACACACACACACACGCACACACGCTCACACACACATGCACACTGAGAGATAACAGTCACCCACCCCCACAACCCCCGTCCTAACAGAAGAGATGTGTGTGTGCAGCAAAGGTAATCACCCTCACAACAAAACTCCATGCACCAGATCTCAAGTCCTATGTGTCAGAGATTAAGGTTCAGTCCAAACTGCTGCAAACAGGGTCAGAGACTCAGCTCTGCTCTACAAAATAAGAAGAAGAAGAAGAAGAATGCACACAATTGACCCTTGTGGTGATGACGGTAGGTGGGGCCTTAAGGTTGGTTTGCTTGATGTTTGCTGGGAATCATGGCTCCTGTGGGGTCAACCTCTCTGTCCATAGTTTACCTCCTGTCCATGGTTCGTCTCCATGGGGTCTTCTTTGAAGTTTTCACACTGCTCCATCACTTTCCTGCAAACATGAAAACAGTTCAAGTTAGCTACAAGTACACCGGGGCTTTCTACCACACATGGTGTGTATTCAGTTACAACTGCACTCTGTCCTCCGCTACAGCAGAATATTTCTCAGTCACAGTGAAGAAGATGCCAGATTTTACATTAAACAGGCAAAGATTTCTCAACACACCCTTCACTTCACTAGTGTCTATAATGAAGGGTGATGCTCTCCGAGCTTTTCTCACCATTCAAGTTGTAGCATCCAAGCAACTACAGCTACATTTACATTTACACATTTACTCAGACGCTTTAATCCAGAGAGACTTACAGTGAGGTTCACCACTGAAGCTTCAGAGCACTAGAGACCTCGGTGTAAGAACTAAGCACTACATCTTTTTAATTAGTGAAGGAGATCAGGTGAAGAAGTGCAATGAAAGTTCATAGTGAGAGCTGGTTATAAACTTTTTACACCAAAATTAACAGGTATAAGCAGGTTTTTAAAACGCAGGTAAACCCACTAAAAAAGGCAATTAACACCTTTTACACTGCCACCCGAGTTTATCAGAGAGGACACACACACACAAACGCAAGGGAGAAACAATGAGGTGCTAGCCGCCGTGCAAACTAGTAAAATGAATGCAGATTGTTCAGTTTTCATGACTGACAAAAGCCTGATGTTAGCAGGTCGTCTGAGGCCGTCCTGTGTGCAGAGATGGTGATGACAGACCACATTCATTAGAGGAACACAGTGGATGAGAAGGAGCAGAGCCAGAAGTCTCTCTGAAGGCTGCATTAGTGACTGAATCTGATTCAGGCGGGCAATCTGTAGTGTGTGGAGGTCGAGTGTCATGTGACCCTTCAGGCTGATCAAAGACCAGACAGGCTGCTGCATTCTGGACCATCTGTAAGCGTTTGACTTCTGTCAGAAGAGCATTGCAGTAGTCGAGGTGAGAGATAACCATGGTCTGGACCAAGCAAATGTGTGTGTGTGTGTGTGTGTGTGTGTGTGTGTGTGTGTGTGTACACACTCTGGTATGTGATTCTGGGAAAAGAAGTCATGTTTCTAAACTCTCAATTGCCTCTGCTCTTAATTATAGTGTCAGCCGTTCGTTTCCTGCAGCCGCTCATTCTGACCATGAAAACCACAGATGAACAAACCTCAATGAAAATGTCCAAAACAGATATTTTGCATTCATGTGATCTGTGTGGAGGAGAACATGGAACCTACCGACAGAATATTTGTGAAAATGACACACACCTGAACTAAAAGGAAACAATAGGTACGTTTTTCTGTATCTGGACCAAATTACTACTAAAGTGACCTGATGCGTCTGTGTGTGTGCGTAGATCACTGCAGCATTAATACATGAGCTATGGACCAACACCTCTAATCACTGTCTTTACTACATATAATATAATATATACATGAGAGAATCTAAAACCAGGGAAATGAAGTCTTCACACTTCTTGGCCTACGACTGAATCATCAGCTGTAGATTTGATGTTATTAATCAGAAGCTTCCTACCAGAGCACTAACAAGTGTGAGCAGTACGCAGAGGTGAGGGTGAAGCAGTTTGTACAGAGAGCTGTCAGTCTTACCTGGCCATGTCCTTGGTTTCTGGCTGTGAACTGTCCAGTTCCAGAACTTTCTCCAGGAGACTTATTCCTCCTTCTTTTATCAGCAGGGGGCAGTATTTACTCGCTGCAGCCACAAATAAATGAAAGAGAAAGACTTGAAAATTACACCTGTGTATTACTGTATACAACACAATTTAGACAAAATGTTAGTAACAAGTGATGTTGGATCACAGTAGATAATAATATGAATGTGTCACAACCCAAATATGTAATAGTGTGTTGTTCTGGTCTAATATAAGCAAGCTCTAAGTCAAACACAGGTTTACAGTCACAAGTGTCAGAGTCTTCAGGACTCTTCTGAGGATGTAAAGACTGAATGTGATGCCTGGTGTAAAGCAGATACTCACGGTAAACTGACACCAGGTTGAAGAGAGCCCATGTGGCCCAGTGCTGACTGACCGGAGAGATGCCCTGAGGCAGCAGTCTCAGGATGGGCTCAAACGACCTGAGAGACCAGACTCCAGTTAAAAACTCACATTAAACAGCAAAGAAGAAGACACTGCTCAGTAAAGTCAGACATCTAATAAAATAAATGCATCAGAAACTTCACAAACAATGTTAGTGTAATTAAACACCTACAATCAAAAAAATGTATTACATTAAATATAACTTTTACTACCTACTAATACTTCTTATCATCTGCATTTCATGGAATTTGTCCGACGCTAACGACCTAATATCTGCAAAACTAAACTAACGTTCCCATCAGCCTCAGCTGTGCTTTATGTTAGCTGCTATTAACAAATGTTAACTCCAGCATGGTAACACTGTCACTGTGAGCATATGATGTTAGTTTATTATAAGCACGGCCTCACAAAGTCACTCTCATGGCTGTAGACTTACAGATTACTGAATAATGTAAAAACCTTGTGATTACAAATTTTTAAACTTCACGAGAATTTCTACATTTTATATTGTCATTAAATATATGGTACTAGGTTATAATCACTGATTGATATGATAATGTGAAGCATTTAATTATTTAGTAATTTATTTACAGTAAAAACGTATGTTTTAAACCTATTTACATTACACTGACTTAAACTGTACTCTGTCTAAATCTAAGCTTATGTGTTATCCAAAATGTAATATCTTGATACAGTCCAGCCCAAACATCGCAATATATGTTATTATCCCAGGTTTTTTTTTTTTTTTTTTGGGGGGGGATTTTTTTTAATACAGTTATATTACTGTATTTTGTGTTTCAGGTGTTTTTTAAATAATATATAATAATATCATTGTATTTTATGTTTCAGGCAAAGCAGTAAAATGAGGGTTGGACTCTGCAGCAATATTATGAAAGAAATCACATATAGCAGGAATAAATTTTCATTGCAACATTTTGATATAAATACATACACACTACAGTTTAAAATACATTATTAATATAATACAAAATGAAACAGTTTAAACAACGCTGATATGGCTCTAACAAAGACATTGGACAGAACCTGTAGTTGATGTTGCGGCGGGAGCTGACATCCCAGCTCTGGATGGCGTCCCACATCTTGTCCATCACTGTGTCTCTTCTTGGCTCGTCCATAGACCAAACCTCCGGCCCATCAAACATGATGTGTGACAGCACACCGCAGGCGTTGTACGACACCTCGATCCCATCTGCCTTACTGTCCAGCAGGTTACTGTCAGAGCATCACACAGTGGGTGGGTGGGTGGGGGGGTCGGATGAAAAAATATCTAATAAGAGGTCTGACTTCTAGTTTGTATGAAAGAGCAAAAAGTCAGTTCTCACTTGCAAACACTAGATTCACTCAAGCTGTTTGTTAAAATATGTAAAGGATTCTATTTCTTCTTTTTTTGCTTCACATGGTGAGGATGCAGTGAGGATGCAGTGAGGATGTAGTGAGGATGTAGTGAGGATGCAGTGAGGATGTAGTGAGGCTGTAATGAGGATGTAGTGAGGATGCAGTGAGGATGTAGTGAGGTTTAGTGAGGATGCAGTGAGGACGCAGTGAGGTTGAGTGAGGATGCAGTGAGGATGCAGTGAGGCTGTAGTGAGGATGCAGTGAGGATGCAGTGAGGCTGTAGTGAGGATGCAGTGAGGATGTAGTGAGGCTGTAATGAGGATGTAGTGAGGATGCAGTGAGGATGTAGTGAGGCTATAGTGAGGTTTAGTGAGGATGCAGTGAGGATGCAGTGAGGTTGAGTGAGGATGTAGTGAGGCTGTAGTGAGGCTGTAGTGAGGATGCAGTGAGGATGTAGTGAGGCTGTAGTGAGGATGTAGTGAGGATGTAGTGAGGTACCTGGTACCAAAAACAAGTATAGTCAAGTGATGTTGAACCTGTACCATGTAACAGAAAGATGCTACCAGTGTGTTTGAGTTATGACAAAGACTGTTTGTAAATGATCTAATTAAGTACATGCAAATCTTAGATACTAATCTTATCTAAAAGCAGAAAGTTGTTTAAATTATCTTCAGGAGCTCTGTGTCAAGCAGCAGGTGAGAATATCCACTGGTGTTTCAAAGACATTTGACGAGTAAACTTGTCATAGGTCCTTAAGTTTATTGATGACAGGCAGACTGACCAGAATCATTGAAAAACCATTTTACCCACTCCTCTCTTACCTGAACACAGTGATGAACTGTGGGGTGAGCAGCTGTGGCCTAAGAGCTTTGACTTCAGCAACATTTCCCAGAAGCCCCAGCATGTTGCGGTGAAGCTCCTGCTTGTCTGGAAACTCCTGGATTGAGATCATAGAGTAGAAATATTTGAGGATCAGTGTTTTAGTAGTCCAGAAGCAGGAGGTTTAATCCTGTACAACTACAACACTGTCTCTAACATGCACTGTGCGGAACTTATCCTGGACTGTGGACTCACCTGTAGACATTCCAGAAACAGACTCATCCCCCGGCAGTTGAGAAACATCTGACAGTTGTCAGGTGTCTCATCAGTGATGTTCCACAGAGCGCTCCAGGAAAACTCCATCACCTGGTCACACTGAGGGGAAACACACACACACACAAGCACACACACAAGCACACACACAAGCACACACACAAGCACACACACACGCACACACACACGCACACACACACACACACGCACACACGCACACACACACACACAATATTACGTTCAATACTGGAATCATGATAAGTCTGCATTTAAATAATGATAAATTATTCATAACAGACTGCACCAAAATTCATAATCATCCACTGAGTAAAGTGCCAGACAAGATTTATGCAGATAAAGCAATACAACTTAGAACTGAAATGATGCAGGAGTAAAACAGAGACTCACCATTCTGTCCTGTAGCTTCTTCTGAATTAAATTCAACATTGTCTGAAAATGAGAAAAAAGAATAAAGTTTGTGTATAATGAATTCAATTTAAAAAAAAATAATAATCAGGAGCTGAGATCCTCAGGGTGATGTCACACAGGTAGTAACACTATGACAAAACAAGGTAAAAGGCTTGTTATTAAGGTGTAAAAGATGATGTACAGTGTGAGTATAAACATAACTGTGGTCTCATTCAGCCCCATGTTAGCAACCAGCCTTTTATAAGACATGCTGAAGCTTAAAGAAATCAGGATTTGGGTATTTATTGACGTATTTTTTAGTCATAGAATAAAAGCTAAAAATGTCTTGAGCTTGTGTTAACTACAGACGTTATTTCATTCACTTAATCAAAAACCCATAAACTTCAGGACGAGGGAACAGGAAGTGCTAATATGGAACTAATTTCTGAGTTTTAAGACTCATTCCTGCAGCTCTCCATAGAGCAAAAAGAATTGGTGTCTTCTAACTGTCCTGACACTTGACCTCAAAGAACAGCTGTTTAAACTGGACATCTGTCATGAAGAGGAGAAAGTTGAACAAAGTTTATTACCTTAACAAATCCCATCTTTCCCACAGCTTCCTTGTGATGGTTGTCCACCTGACAGACCAAAGCGTTACAGAGGTGAACAGCGATTCTCTGGATGGACTCGTCCTGCCTGGCCGGCTCCAGGATTTTCAGTAGCAGCTGGTTGACCCGACTGTACTGGAACTCCAGCTCCTCTGGAATACTGAAGTTACACAGAGTCAGGCAGCAGTTCCTCTGGACCTGGGGAGGGGACACAAGGTCAAACAGAGGACGGTTAATAAATGAAAACAGTGTAGATCCAACAGAACCAACAGCTGATCTGATGGCAAATATTTGATACACTTTGATTAAGCGGTGTATAAAATATGTCATTCATCAGCTATATAACAAGCTCATGTTTTATGTTTTCTTAAGATTACAATATTAAAGAACTAGACTTTGTAGAGCACTTCTTCCTCACCAGACTGCTTTCACCTTGTAACCAGAGGCTGCATCTCTGGTTACAGGGCTACTAGTATAGAAGGTCAACACTGATACTAGCTAACACTTGCAGCATTCACAACCTGTGTATTTAGGCGTGAAGATGAGGAGGAGAGGACTGCAGGATGACACGCCCCCTTCATCAGGCTGCTGCGTCACATGTGGCTTGGCTGGTATTATGACTCAACCATCTGCACATGTACACGATGTATATCCAGGTATTACATACACACTTTTATTGTGTGATCAGATATACTGACATGCAAAATAAGAAATCATGTTTTTTTTTGAAAATGTAAATGTGATCTTGTGAAGGCAAATATCTAAATCATCACTTCACTAAAATATCTGTCTTTTAAAACAAATAAACTGAAATCTGAGCCTCCTTCCTCAGAGATGATGATGATGATGATGATGATGATGATGATGATGTGCAGACAGTACTCACAGTGACCTCCTGGTACTGCTCCATCCCATTCAGCACCACTTGAATGACTTCTCTGCGCAACCGCACACTCTGGTCGCTGCGGTACTCTGTGTTGGTCAGGTAGAACAGAGCGGCGCTGCCGGTCACCTGGATGCTCTTATCATATTTATGGCACTTCAGTGCTGCGATGACGAGCTGGGACGAGGACAGAGAGTTTTACCGGAGAGGTGTGAGAGAGAGTTGCAGGTACAACATGCAGAAAGATTTTATCTCCCCTCCATCAGACAACAACCAGACAGAAATTCATCGTACCTGCAGAGCTCGGAGCAGCTGGCTGCAGTGTTGTATCCTGGCAATGTCAAACAGCTGATTGATGGCTCTGTGGGCCAGTTCAGGGCGAAACTCTGTGTAAGCTTCAATAGCATTCAGGACCTGGTCTTCATTCTTTGATCCAGTCACCTGAAAAAGCAACAAAGAATGAATTTTTCCATTTCAATCCCTGCTCTCCTACACTGAACCCTTTACTGTTGACTGACCTGTTATATGTTCTGATAGATCACCATCATGTGCACCGACTAATGTTAGAAGAAAGAACTAAAGATGTATTTCAGTTACAGTTATCCTGTTTTCTATCTGACCAGTTTTCTTGAACCCGTAACCTAAGATCAACTGTATTTCATATCTTGTGTTCATGTCTGCTTGGAGTCAGTCTTTTTGTTTTCTACTACTTCATCATCACAGGTGTCGCCTCCAACAGTCCAATCAAAGACTGCTTTTTCCTTCTTGGACTGTTTCACTTGAAAGAGGGGAAACCGTTGAGGCCTGAACAGGTGAAAGGATCCGGAATTTCACAAGCAAAAAGCTAAAAGTTCAATCAGATAATAACATTATTAAAATTTTTTATCCCACCAATCTTCTTGTGACCCCTCAGATTCATTATTAGCTGTTAACATGGTCTGGTTAGCAGCGATTGAACTTTTACATTTCAGTATCTAAATATAATTGGCTAAATAAAAATTTTTGATGATGGGATCTTTAAGATTCATTTGAAAAGTAAATCATAGACCAAAGTGAGAGTGTTCACCCCTAACCTTAATTACAAAAGAAGACTTTCTGAATCCTTGCACACTCCCTGTTCTGAATGTCCTTCACACTTATGACTTATGTTTTTTAAATTGCTGTTGACACTGAACGTCACATTTCTATATAATAAAAAAGAAATAAAACACTGTATTGAAACAGTGGCAATAGGAATGTTTGGAAGCATCTCGATCAGGTGGCAAAAAGGACTTCACCTCATCATCCAATTGTCAACTAGTCCAGAAGTGGAAGAGCGGAATCGGAAGCATATATAATATTAGGAGACTAAAAACTGGTCTGTGTGTGTCTGGTACCTTGTAAGCAGGGATGTGTGTCACGTTACAGAGGGTGGTGTCATATAAGCCCAGGAACTGCAGGGGCCTCTTCAGTTCCTGGAAAGGATAGATGCTGCTCTTGCACGGCTCAATGCTGAAACAAAGAACAGCGTGGCTCATTGATATGTTCCCCCGAATCAGACGTACCAATGTATGCTTCTCAGTTAGTCACCCACCTGGGTCGCCCCATAGCTTCATCAAAGTGCGGAACTGTGCTGTTGTCCAGCATGATGTGACCTGAGATGTCCAGTGACACCAAGTTGACCAGACGCTGCACGACCACCGTCAGGATCTTCCTGGTCATCTTAAACTTAGAGGTCCGCCTGCTCTCCCGCGACACGTCCAGATGCCTGAAGTTTGGAGGACAGTGACAAGTTTTAAAATGATTCGAGGACATGTAAAGGGAACTACATATCTGCACATTTACATGTTAATATGGTTAAAAACTGGGGTAAAAAAAGGGTAAAAAAGCTGGGGGTGAACATAGATCGTCTGTGTTGAGCTGTTGGAGTCATCTCAGCTGGACGTCCACTTCTAGGGAGAGTAGCCACAGAACTGAAACATCTCCATTTACAGACAGTTTGTTTAACTGTGGGCTGATGAAGAGCTAAACTCTGAGACTGTCTCAGCTTCATGCTCATCATCTCTTCTTCATCCTCAGTCTCTGAGATCTTTGTTGTGAGGCCTGGTTCACATCAGCTGATTTTTCTTGTCAAAGTGTCTCTAACCCAAAACCTCCAATCTGGTTTCACTGACTGACTCCAGGTCTGATAACTGCTGACTCCAGCTAGCTTCTGTTCATGTCATTAGTCGAGGGCTTCACACACTATTTCCAGCTACACTGAGAAAGTTTGAATCATGTTTTCAATAAGATTTGTGTTATTAGTTCAACTAGATTGTGTTCATTATTGTAACTTAGATGAAGATCTGATCATATTTTAGAACAAATTTAGACACAAATGAAGATAATTACAAAGTTTCGCTGACTTTTTCTTACCACAGCTTTTCTTACACTCACATAATGTAACCGTTGGATCATATATGAAGATAATATTGTGACTGTTTCCATTGCAGTGTAGTTTGATGCTTCGTACTCTAATGCTCAGTGTAATACACTTCATCCTCTGCTCTACCTCCAGCAAACTATGGACGTCGTCTGATTTGGTTGGACAGCATGGTAAATGAGCCTTCTCTGCTACAGCTGCGCGCGGACTCTCCGCCATGAATAATGTACACATGCCTGTACGAGCTATGTGTGAGTTGGCATTTTCTCTCTGAAACTGAGGAGGCTGCTGTCAGTTAATCTACAGGAAGCATACAGGAGCACCTATAGCTGGGCAATTAACCGAAAAAGTATTAAACCTACATAAGCTGGTACTACCTCGTTTTCAGTCATCCCTCCTCAGAATCCTCCTGTCCTATCTCCTATGTTTAAATTCAGTACCAGTGGATCATTTCATTTTGAGTTGGATGAATGGGATGAGGCTACAAAGAACTGAAAGCCCTGTCCCTCCTTACCTGAGATTAACAAGCTGCACCACTGTACTGACCAACTCCTCCGACAGGTCCAGGTTGTAGAGGACCAGAGAGGCCAGTCTGTCTTTCCACTGGCAGAGAAAAGCTGTTCCCACCAACGTAACATTAGACAGATCTAGTGAGGTGAGTGACTTCAGGGGTTTGAGCAGGGTCTCAGCATCCACTTCGTCAGGTAGGCCCCCCAGGTTGAGCAGTCTGAGGCGGTTGAACCCCTGGAAGTTAAAGTCTGTCTCTAACGCTTGCCTGGAGGCGGGGCTCTCGTCCTCCTCGTCCTCTGTGTCTTCATTGCAGGCGAGCGGGGCGCCGCCCCTCCTGTAGAAGATGTGGCTGCAGCCGAAAAGACAAAGAGACACCAAGGTCTCGCGGAAGCAGGTGAGAGTTTTCAGGCTGCGGGACGACAGGTTGTTGCAGTAGGTGAGATGGAGCTCAATCAGGTCCTAGAAAAACACACCAGAGGAAATAATTACTGAAGTGATCAGTGAGCAACACACTGACAGCAGCTACAGGTTGACTGACAAACTTTATCACAGTATCTGCTTTAAAATGAGAAAATGGCTTTTCACATCTATTGGCATCCCTGAATTTACGATATTACAATTTTGTAAAACCAGAATATTTTGATAAAATGTCCAAAGTTATGCCAAAGAAACAACAAAAACACACACACAAAAAAGCAAAACACAATTATCAGCAGCCTTCACTGATATTTGGTTGTAGAAGCCTTGGCAACAACAACAGCCTCTGAAAAGAGAATGAATAACTACATGAGTCTATAAATAAATATACATATATATTAATATATATATTATTAAATATATATTAGCCCCCAACCAAATACTTTTCCTGACCGACTAGTCATTGTATGTTTATGGTATTAAATTAAATCAGGTAAACACATGTTTTTGGGGGGCATCTGAAAAAGAAACATTGCTAACACAGAGCTACATTACAGAGAAATACAAAACCGCATGAGTCTGGCGCGTGTAGTAAGCGAGCCGTCCGGTAATGACACCGGCAAAAAACAAAGAACTCATTAAGCTCCAATTAAGCTTGGGCCAGATACCAATTTAATTCTTGCCTCAATGCCCTCCAAATCCACACACTCACAGTATTTTGTTCTTTGCGTCCAGACAGCCAGTATCTGTTTACAGTGGTAAAACATGACCTGGAAGATTTTCAGCTGCCACCTTCCTGCAATATGTCGACGACTTGTTGGAAGTCAGTCATTCTGATTCTGTCTTGCTCACAAACAAGGGTCACATGACCAGCCTGGTGTGTACTACACTTCTGGACTTCCACCCGTGGACATCAGACCAGCGTGTAGACCGTCTGATGACAAACATCTTGCTGCTGTGCAGTAGTGAATGCCTGGGTAGCAGTGGGAAGCACGAGTGTTACTTCATGGTACTTCAGCCCACGCAGCAGAACTGTTTGCTCTCACATGGGCTTCACGTGTTGCTCATGACCGTGGTCAGTTGCGGAAGATGAGAGGGTTTCTGAAATGCTCTGGAAAACAAGTTCGGCTTCATGATTTGGTCACAAACTTGTTAGAAATAATTTTGTTCCCATCTCAACTTGCATTTGTCAAATGTGCTGCTTACACTTCAGGGTATCATGTGGAAATGCCCTGGTTTATTCTGCAGCCAAACATGCCGCCATTTCCTCTTTCTCCATCAGTGAAGTTCTACACAACCAGCAAATGCAATTTGTGCACCATCAACGATGTGGAAATGTAAAACTCCAACTCCGACCATGTCCTCGCTCTCTCCTGGCAGGAGAAGGGGGGATAAATGGGGTAATTCGCTCACAATGGCGTGAACCACTGTGAGGTTTGTGTGATGAAGATTTGGACTACTGCAAGGAATTAACAGTGACAACGTTTGGCACAGGTGGCAAAGATAACTCAGATTCTTGCCTCAGTGTTTGGATTTCAGTGGCAGAGGCAAGTCTCTAATCATCCACAGAGCTCAGGTCGAGAGATGATGGCAACAGGTCTAACATGGCTCCATGTAGTGCTGGGCGATATGACTTCAAATCAATGCAATATAATTATTTCAAAGCATTATCTCGATTACGATTCATGAATGATAACTTTGGCTGGATCGCATCATCTAGAGATTCTGTATCTCGCCTATTTGTCAAATGTGAGATAAATAAAGTATCTATCTATCTATCTATCTATCTATCTATCTATCTATCTATCTATCTATCTATCTATCCATCCATCCATCCATCCATCCATCCATCCATCCATCCATCCATCCATCCATCCATGGAGCCTTTTCATCTGTTTCACAGAGGTGATTTTGTATTAATTAGACCTCTGGACAAAGACAAAGTCTCCCAGGTGGAAAAGACTGTTCCAGGTGCTGCTGACAACTTCAACAGCTCTTAACATCCAGGGCAGAACAAAATGGATCCATGCTTCAAGGTACAGATCAGAAAGGAGGTGGAAAGCCATGGGGAGTGAAAGGGTGGTTGTACTTCTTCCTTCTGCTCGGTGAACTTGGGGACCATGCGGGACAATCCAGTCATTCCAGAACATGCATGTACTCTCATATTCACAACACCGACACGGTTACAGAATGTACACCACACATTGAAACACTCTCTTTGCAGTGCGCTCCAGATCAACCGATGAAGAGAAAACTGAAGAAAATGAAACTGTTGTGATGAGAAAGCATAAAAAGGATGGTTCAGAAAATACGGATGGATTTTTTCCTCCAGATCTAGTCCAGACAAAAGGAGAAGTGGATCCCGTCACATCTGAATGTTCTACTGATGGATGTAAAATAGGTGGCTGTAAGGTAAGTGGTGGTCGGCTGCACACACACTACACACTACAGACTCGGTTGAGTTAGTAAAAGCTTTGACAAAACGAGTTAAAGAACATCACACTCCTCACACCCCTGACTGTAAACTGAGGGGTGTTAGCTGTCTGCGGGATCACAGTTAATGACGATGTTGAAGATGAAACCGGCGCACTGGTTTGTAGCCAACAGGGTAAACATGTTGCAAAGCACCCGTCTGCCCCCTCCATCACTTCTGAACTTCTCGCTGGCGGACAAATTTCACATCCTGAGTTTTCAGGAGGCTGAACCTCACCACTGCCATGCCCCCAGGTGGTCAGGCGTGCACACTCAGGTCCAGCGCCCGGCCTCACTGCTTGTTGGCACCTCTATGGCTCAGCACATTGCGGTGCTCGGTGGCCAGACTCTGATGTCCAGATGCTTATATAAAGCATATAAAACCAACCGCTTTGCAACTGACAAAATAACTCTACCTCTGCAGTTGTTGTTCATGTTGGCACCAATGACATCAAAGGTCAACAGGCTGAGCTCAAAGACTGTGTCTGCTGGACACCCATCAGGCAACACGTGATTATCTCCCATTTTGGTGACATGAAAATCAGTAATTACCACCAACTCCATATCTGTCTAAACGGTTTTTGCACCAGCAGAGAATCCCCTTTCTTGACAGCTTTGCTGCTTTTCTAAATAGGCCTCAGCTGTTTAAAAGACTTGTGCTCCTGCAGTGAGTCTGACTGTAAGAAGGTACAGTCAGATGGACTTCACACACTTATTTAAATGAATACCTTCAAAATCACCAGTTTTCATTTTCAAATAATAAGACTGCTTGTGTTATGTCATCATACACACAGTCTACTAGTGTCATTGGCCCTCATTTATCAAGATTGCGTGAAAACAGGCGCAGATCTGAGCGCAGAATTGGTCGTACGATAGGATACACGTGTGATTCATGAAACATTCGTATCTGACCAATCCCAGCGTACGAATGATCGGGTCTTGATAAATGCGGCGGCTGAATTCGATCGTCATTAACATGTTACGCCCTTAAATATTCCTGGTTCGGAGGCCTCGCCCACTAAGGTCAAACATGGAGAGAAAAGTTACTGGCGAAAAACGAAACTTTTCAGAGATGGAGATCGACATCCTGACATCCGAGGTGGCGCAGAATAAGGATGTGCTTTTTGGCAGTCTGAAGAGCGGGATCAAAGGAGCTCATAAAACCGCTGTGTGGAAGAGGGTAACGGAGATGAGTTTGGCTCTGCAGTGCCCCCTCCTGCAGCCGCGCGCCAACACAGCTGTTTTGAAAAATAAAAGAATCGTGTATCCCCAGGCCACCACGTTTAAAAGTGAAAGCTTGGCATCACAAATCACCTGTACATTTATAGAGTGGTAGTTTTTGCGATTGATGAATGCGTAATCATTCATGGATGGTGCCTTCAGACGCACATTAGTGCAATCAATTGCTCCAACCAAATTTGGAAACCCAGCAATCTGGAGATCCCTGCGGTCTCTGAAAACGCGCTCACGTCTGACACGAGCGTATTGTTCCTCCGAAACGAGTAAATCTGCCATCGTTATGATCTGATAACTGCCAAAGCATCTGTTTAAATAAGGGAGTGAGTAAACATCTGACCAACCACAGTGCAACAATGATTATCTCACTAGATGCTTTTAATTGTTGTTCCAGTTGTGTCATACCCATCGGAAAAAACAAAAAACAATTACACAATTTTGCCATGAGTTAATTTGCAAACACACATTTCTGCTTGTATTTATTATTATTTCAAATTTTAATGTGCAATAATTAGATGTC
>NW_019525659.1:2171882-2215824 GCF_002814215.2 Seriola lalandi dorsalis
TGAGGTTTGTTTAATAATTATTTTCAGACTCAGCCAGATTTTGCTGTGCTGCACCGCAAATTCAGATTTGCGTACACGAGCTCAGACCTGACGTGGGATCTGATCGTAGCGTCCGCTCACGTCCAAATTGATAAATGCCGAAGCTTGCGTGGAAACGGTCGTACACACGGTTTTCTGCCGTACGTTCGTTTGATAAATGAGGGCCGTTGTGTCTCTATAGTTCAGTTGATAAATAGAATGTTATTATAACCTGAGGGGTCTGATTGAATTCAAGTTTTCTAGTTGAGATTCTCCACAGAGGTGAACTGGAAAATGAAAATGTTCTACTCAAGGTGTCATCAGCTTATTCTGAAAAATTAGTTTGTGGCATCCCACCTGTTTTCTAATTGCCTCCAGATCTCTGTCATGTACAAAGTCTTCTCTCAGCTGTACCCTGGTCAGTCTGGTGCTTCGAGGGTCTGAGAACAGCTGGAAGAAGTTCTCCTCTGGTTCAAAGTTACTGTCTGTGTGGACCAACTCCATATATCTGTTTCAACAAACAAACAAACAAAAGAAACATGGATAACCTGCAACATCTTAATAAACACAGAATAGTTTGAAATACTGAATATTCAGAAATCAGATTAACATCTCAGCGACATATCTCTTCACGTACGTGTTGACCAGCTTGTCGCAGATTTCGCTGGGAAGGAAGATGTCTGAGCGCAGGCAGACCTTGTTCCTGAACCCCTGGTAGCACATGGTCTTCCTGAGGTTCCTCAGGCAGAAGACCGTGGCCAGAGTCATGAGGCTCTCAGGGTTGTCTCCTGCTTTGGCTGCCATGTTAGCCTCCTCCTCTCCGGCGTAGATCAAAGACAGGGCAGTGCAGGGGACCTTAAGAGGCGAGCACTGATCAAAGTCAAGGGTCAGGAACAGTGTGATTTAAATACAAATAGTGCACATGAAGACACTAATTATAAATAGCACAATAAGCTATTGTCTGCTTGATTTTATTATTATCTTTGTCAATCACTGCAGGTAAACATTAATGTTTTAGGTTATTATATATCCTCATAGGGAATATGTGACAATGAAAAAAAATAAACAATGTATGCAATAAAAAGAGAGACAAGGAATTAAAGACAGTACATTTTATCTAAACATCAAAGTGCAGCATTAAAGATATTAGCTGGACGTTACAGTTTTTGTTTTCTATATTACATGTCCCGTGTCTGCTTTGTGTTTAATTAACTGATGATCATACTGCTGTTAAAAGGCCTCACTGCCATGAGAAACCAGTCCATATGTCCATTTTTGACCACCTATTTGCAGACACTGCAGACCTGTGCATACTAAGCTAAGTTAGCTGTCATGCCTACTGTTAGCAACTATTGTTACCTACTTTGCAACAACTTGTTTCAACATTAATAACAAAATCATTTTACAGTAATTATAATACGCTGAATGGCTGCAGCTGATTAACCGGAGCTAGTCACCAGCCCGCTGTGTTTTGGTCTGTACTACGAGTTTGTTAGCTAACCATACATAGCCCTGTATCCTGAGGGAGACAGCAGACTGTCACTAAGTTAGCAACCAAGCTAGCTAGCAACACTGTAGAATAATTTACTTTAACAGCACTAACGCTTCATAGCTGCTGACAAGCGGACAACAAGTGTTGGACTACTCACTCACAACAACCCAAAATCCCACAGAGCCACACGTGTTATTCTAAATGAAGCCTTCATTTGCCGATACGGTATCAGCAGTGCACTTCAGCGTCCAAATTAGCTTGTGGCTAACGATGACTTTCCCTGCTATGGTGTTAGCTAAGTTAGCTGGTGGGGCTAGCGCTAGCTAAAAGCTGTGTGTGGAAATGCGGGCTACAAACAGTGGTCAGCGGTGTTTGAGTGCACGGCTCAGCAGCCGGAGCTCTACCTTAGCTTTCGCCAAGGCTGTGTGTCCCGATGACGGCGAGAAGTGGAGTTATTATCACCAGTCTTCACTCATCTGATTTTCGTTTTCGTCCGATGTCAACAAACAGACTCCTCCTCCTCCTACTTCTACTCCTCCTCCTCTTTCCTTCTCTTTCCTTCTCTTCCTCTTCTCCATCTCTCCTCCTTCCAGCTGCTATTTTTACTCTGCAGTAGTACAATCTGATCATTCTGTTCTACTTTAGTTTTACTCCAGTTTTATTAACCAATACATCAGCCCGTTGTAATTAATTTTAGTTGTAGCCTACTACTAGTAGTAAAAACTGTATAAACAAAAACAAGCTTAACTGCACTGATAAAGCAAATGGATGCAGATATTTTTAAATCCATCCATACAAAAGATTTTTGAAAAGAAATTTCTGTTTAACGAATCTTAATTAAAATATACATTTTTTCTAATCAAACCTATTTAGAAGATACTTTATTTGTTCTTGTCACCCAACCCCTTATGCTAATAAACTGTGTGCCAAGCTATTACAACAATTTTTATACTCTACATATAATTTTTTGATATTTAAGATAAGATAAGATAGAAATATTATATACACTAACAATATAAAATACAATATAGGCAACTCTTTGTATGTGCAATATAAAAATAAAATTAACTTAACAATAACTTTTATTAATTTATTTATTAAAACATTTGACTTATATGTTGAATGTGTCAATATCTGCCAATAGGGGACCAGCGGCCCACTTTGCCCCCTTTACTCCAGCTATGTCAGTGTTCTCTCCACAGTACAGGTATACACGCTAGACATAGAGATAGAGAACTGTATCTATGACTACCATGCAAACACACATGGTATAAGATGCAGAAGCAGAGCAGCTGTTGTAGCAGGTCTGTGTTCATGTCTGCTCTGTGCCAGCACAATGAACCACATCAGTAAATGATGGGTCACAGAACAGAAGTCATTATTATACAATTCATATCCGTATGGTTCAAACTGCAGCACATTCATGTTCCCACGGTGATAAACTCCCTCATTATAACCCTATAACTTCACCTCAAGCTCCAATCCCATATTTTAGTCCCACTACTGTCACTTGCCCTGGGTTGATCAAGAGTAATGAGTCACTGACTCCAGACTTGGCTGAAGAGGGTGCTCAACATGGGATAGAGTTTCACAAAGACATGATGTTCAAGAAACTGGAACTTGAAGTGTGTATTGTCTCCAGTTCTGCTTGAGGACTCACATGTTGTCCATCAGGTGTTCACTGTGGACTGGCACGATCATCCCTGCAGCCAGAAAACAGAAACAAAGCCAAAGTTAGATTGATGCAGTGCTTAAGCATGATGCCTACTCATAGATAAACTCACAGCCTTCTGTTGTTAAACTGAGCTCTAATGAAGAATACATAGAAGAAACCACCCTGGAATATAGTTTTGCAGGTCACTTTTTGGTTATAATTTTGATTTGGTAGATGCCAACTACCAGAGGCCTGTATTACTCCTGTTTATGGTGCAAATCAACAGGGGTGAAACAACTGCTGATGATAGCTTAGTGCTGGAAAGCTACCCGTCATCCTGATACTCTTAAAGTGATCTGCAAACTTATACTCCAGAGTGCTGGTTTCTCATGTATATATGCACAAAGTCGTTGGCTCGGACCATGCACCTGAGTAAGTTTGAATGAGTGAAGTGCTTGCATCTACCTACCATTTTCTACATCAAACTATACCACTGCCTACCTTTAATTAGCTTTGACAAGACGGTGTCCACATCAATGGGTCCAGGCTTGAAAGCAGGTCGGACAGAGTGTCATACAGACATGGTACAATGTTCAGGAAACTGGCACTTTGAGTAGGCGTTTTCATCATCGCTGGGGATTTACTTGATCCTCTCTGCAGCCAGCAAAACAAAGAAAACATTTAAGGGCAGTACCGGTTCATAAGGCTATCAATTATATGTACTCACTGAAGCTGAGAGGTGACAACGCTGATGACAAACCAGACAGCTGGCCATTCCACATTCCTGCAAAGTTGGCAGCCTTGCAATCTCTAGCTGCACTGTGCTGAGGACACAGTTAAAAGATTTTGTAGTGTTAAAAAAATGTATGGCTAGGGATTTGGAGAAATTATCAAGATAAATATTATAATCTATTGAAAAATCCAGCAGTTAAAGCGATAGAAGAGGTGGTTGAACTAAACAATAGCTCCCGGTGTTGGTGGACTTCAGGGCACTCAGAAATGTGTAGCTAGTTGGACAAAGTAACACTAGGGGGCAGCAATCTGTTGGTTTGTACCAAGTCTCCATAAGGAATTAAATATCTACATTACATTAACATACTTAATGATATAACTGAGAATAAAATATTTATTACGATAATAATCAAATATTGAAAAAGCCCAAAACAACTGAAGAAGGGGACTTGGATGGCTGAGACTGGTAAGAAGTTGCAATCATTAGATCATAGATCATAGATTTATGCAGTTCTTAACATCAACAATTGCATGCACAGTCTGAACATGAAATGGCTACACAGTGCTTAGAGACTAGCTATTACATTTGCAGGGATATGTAACGTTTTATGGGAAGGTGAAAATTTTCAGCTTTAAAAATTGTAATAACTTTCCACAAATGTAATACGAAAATGAAAAATTACCTTGTGGTCATTGTTGTTTCTTTATTTACTTATACACCTGCCAATATAGGCTGTGCATTAACAAGCCCCCTGCAGGTTCAAGTAGAATGAACTGACTTTCTCCATGTCCTAAGCACTTAAATAAACAACGTGGATCATTACTGTGAAGTTTTTGCAATTAAGTTTATAGACTTGCCACAAAAACTGCAGCTAAACTTTTTCCCCAATAATCTCTGAATGTTAGCTAACGTTAGCTAACATTCAACTACACGAGACAAAAGTCAACTCGGCAAACATTAAGTTAACTTACCCATAAATAATAAGTAGTTAAATAAGTAGTTTTTTCAACGGCAACACAAAACTTCAGAAAAGACTCCGCTAAAGTCAACTAGTGTTGATGCTAACCTCAATAAGGACAGTTGCAGCAGCAGCTTCAGGACGTTGTGCCACCCCCACAGAACAGCAATGCTTGGCGCGCAAGCACAGCGCTACCTTTGCGCATTTAAAATCCGTCCTTGATGAAGTTGAGTTTCTCCGACTTTCTCTTCGCTCTATCATTCTCTCCGCCTGTCTAACTCCTGCTTTCCACCTGTCTGTATGTCAGTCCGCTGTGATATTTGGTCATCTTTGCACATATTTTCTTTTAAAGTGTCCTGTATTTGTTCTATCCCATGTTAAGACAGTATATTCAAACAGGCTGTATGTTTTACCTGATGGTATACCATATTTTTAACATGTTCTTTCTGTAGAAATGAAGGTATGTTTTTGCTGAATGGTGAAAGGTTTTGGACTGTAATTTTAAATGTACACATTTGCAAAATATGTAATTTAAACTGACTAATACTGTTAATATTAGAGTAAACATGCTTTTGAAATTAGGGTATTTTCCCATTATTTCCCCCCCCAAAAAAAATTTTTCTCTGTAAAACAGTGTGTTTATTATGACAGTAAAAATTAACATGATGTACTGTTTCTTGGTCTAGGGTAATTTAATGTATCTACTACAGCGATATCTGACTTCAACTGTTGCTGTTTGACAGTTTTTTACTGTACTTTCTACAAATATTTTTTACAGTGTAATATGTCATCTCATTCATTATCGCATCTCCATATGTACACATATGTACATAGTAATTTAAGTAGTTAAATTACATTTTCTCTTGTGCCAACACACTGCAAGGAATGGAAAGTGAAAAGGGGCCCTTCTGCTCACAGCAGGTAACTCCTGACCTGTTCACCTCACTGGCCTGTCTGTGGAGAAAAGACCAGAGATGAAGCATGATGAGTCCTGCACTCAGAATGTGTTTAGCTTATTGCTTCTTTATTTAGATGTTTGAGGTTCACTGTGCAGAATGATGTTCATTCAGACTCATTAGAAACAAATATGTACAAGAGGATTTTATGACATCACAACTAGTCTGAAAGCCAATCCTAGAAACTTGAAACCTCCAGTTATACATACACTGAGAATGGACTCTGACATACTGCACTTAATTTTGTGTATTACTTCTAATGACCTAAAAATGTTTTTCATGTGGAATGAACGTTGAACGTTTCATTTTGTTCTTTTGAAGCATAGATTATACAATAATACAACTGTTTTGTTTTACCTGTTTCTGTAACCTGTTGTGCAGCTGAGTGATCATAACACGTCATGTCTGTTTTAAAGATGTTTTCCTCTGGATGAACTGTGGACACACAGTGAAATCAGAAAGATCAGTCATAGAACTGTAGTTACACAGAATGAGCAGCAGGTGTCAAACTGTGTTATCCTCCTCTTCAATAGGTTTGTTCACTCAGTGTCTCAAAAATAGAAATGTAGATGTTAACACATGGACAATTAAAAAAAAAAAAAAAAAAATATATATATCATATGAAGCATCAAGTATTGTGCAGTGGGTCTGTTTGGGAAGTCTCATCTAGGTGGTATCAGGTAGAATCCAGCTCTCCATGGACAGTAGCCTCCATTAGCTGAGATCACCTGGAGCCATTTGATTTTTAAATTCAGGAAAGAAATAATATCTCGGAGTATTATACTCTGAGTATAAAATAAAAGTATGTGAAATATCTGTATATTTTTCCTGTGTTTAAACACATATTAACTGTAGTGACCATTTGTCCATAAAAAAACTAATTAAACTTTAAACCAAACCTAATCAAAAGGCCACTGATGCACCAGAGGGATGTGGTTTAACGCAGGCAAAGGAAGATGAATGTCCATTCCAATCTTGCAGTTTTGTGTGGATTTATTGCAACAAAATAAAACAAACAAAGAAAAACCATGGCTGCTGCTGCCTCTCTTTGCACTGGTAAAAAACCATTGGCCCACCCAGGTGCATGCTGGTCCTCAGTGTGCCTACCTACTCAAATAACCCCAAGTGCCCAGTGTTAACTAATCACCAAAAAATAAACAAAAATACTAATTATACAAATCTAAATATGCTTAACAAATAACTAACAAACAAAAATATTATCAAAAATCTAATTTCAATAAAGCAAACAAGTTAATCAAACAAACAAAGTTGCTCATAATCAATCAATTAAATTTAAAACTAAAACTAAACTTAACAAATTGCTTTGACTTACATATTCAAAGGGTATTTTTAATTTATTCACAAGAGAACATCAAACACTGAACACTGAGCATCAATTAGGTTTTAAATAAAGACATGTAAATGAGAAACCTGTTGAAAAAACACCAAAGTGCGAGGGCATTATGCTCACAGTAAAACACTGTTGTATTACTTATGATCTATGGAACAACAGAACAGCGTGAAAAAAAAAGGGTGTTCATTTTGTTGACCTAAACATTATTTTTAGGTCATGATGATATTAATAATAATAATAATAACAATAATAATATCTGTAGATGTAATACTTGTAGAGTAAAAAGCTTGTACCATAGGCTGTGATACAATGTCAATATTCATAAAACACAACTGAATCAACAAAAGAACAGCAACTACCACAAGCTGTCTGTTTGAAAGTTCATCTGGAATTAAATAAAGTCACAAACCTCTACATTCTTTGTCTAGTTGGACGGCAACTTCATTTAAATGTAGGGGAGTCAAAAGTACAACATTTGTCTTAAAAGTGTCTTGGAGTTAAAATCATAAGTTAAAAAAAAAAAAAAAACCCTTTGGAAAATACACTGAAGTACAGTATTCAAATAAATGTATTGACAACTGTTTTCATTGTGAAAGCCAAACATTGAATAGTAAATTTGTTTTACTACTAATGAGAACCGAAAAAAAGAAATCTAGCTGAATTTGATTTTACTGCCCAAAATCTAAATACAAGAAAAAAAACCTGTTTGTGTAAATGCACAAACAAAAAAAAGAAAAAACAAACCTTAGTCATACTGAATATGAATGTGTTATGTAAGCTTACTGAATCCACAGATAAATAAAAATGTAAATAAATAAGAGCTTTATTTTTAAATGAAAATGACATTACTTCCTGTTTTAAACAGAATACCCAGTTTTATTGGAGGTGAAGCCATTGTGAGGACAGACGGCTTCAGTGTAGGAGGACACTGCAGCGGGGTCTGTCCTCAGTGTTGTGGTGAAGACGGAAGTAGTAGGAGGACTTCCCTCTGGCCAATAATTCATTCCTTGTGGACAGAGTTTAAGGAAAACACCTCCACCTCCTCAGACATGTCTACCGCCTACAGGAACAGGTGAGACACACTGAAACCCTTGTTGTTTCAGGACGGATGGTCAGAAACTTGTGTTGCATCATTTATTATAGCAGCTAGCATCCTTACCGCAAAACTGACATTAACTTCAGTGTTAGCTAGCAGCAGCTCAGCTAACCAAACATATGCTAACTTTAGGTTTTAGACAGAAGCTGCAAAAAACACACACTTCGTATATGCTATTGTGAGTTTTCTCAGTTTGAGACGTCACATCTGGGCGTTTTAGATGCTAACTGATCCAGCAACCTCATCGTTTTAAGTGGCTACGTTAGCTCCTTGTTAGCACATCAGCTGACACATCATACTCTCATACTTCCTCAAGCCTTAGCCGTTTAGCAGCTAGCTATCATCCAGCTAACTGAATCTGCTGACAGTGTGTTTCTGACAGGGTGGAAACTAATGTGGATTATTTACAGTTTAACTGACGTTGAATGAGCTAATGACTGATTAGCCTGTTCAGAAAAATGTTTTAATCCATTATCCATGGATTTGTCATTGTCTCAACTTATTTGTATTTCCAACCACAGTGGAAATCTATATTGTTAATTATGAGGAACAACAACTGAAAGTAGTTAGTTATATATGTTTTGAGCATCTCTTTTTATTTTAAATGTTGTTTTTATCCCCTCAAATATAAACCATCCCATGACTATCCTCCATCTCAGCCCATAGTTAACAGGTTCTATTCTGGCTCATGATGAAGTGGTGATCTGTCCAAGCTTGATTGATATTTTCATATTCATCATGTGAATGGTAAATTTTGCATTTTCTGAAAAATTCCTCATTAAAATTAAGATGAGGCCTGTACCAAACAAACGTGGTCCTTTACATCTGGAACATATTATTTATAGGTTGCTGTGTCTCTGTAGCACCACAGTGCTTCCTTTGTGGTCAGTTGTGACACATTTGAACTGAAGTGTGACACTTTCAAGTCCCAGCTCCTATGATGTGGATATTGCACTTGGCCAGATTAAGACTTTGATAATATTCTGATTTAATTGTTCAGCCCTAAATGAAGGTTAATATGCAGATGGCTCTTAACTGAAAAAATGACAGAACTTACGGTAGAAAATTCAATTTTTATTTCTATAGCACAAAATAACAGAGGTTATCTCAGGGCTCTGTTCATGTACAGCAGGTCTAGACTCAATAATATTATTACAGAGACCAACATTCCCCCATGACCGGCTGGGATAGAATATGCGTTAGGTCAAATGATACAGGCTGTAAGCTTGTCAAATGATAAAAATACAAAGAATATGTTTTATTGACCACCTCATTTAACAAAAGATATATTTTCACCACACTCAAAATGTACATTAAATACTAGGTACAGTCAGTTATGGGAGACATAAAAGCACAGATTCTCTCATTTTATTATGAAATACTGGATCATTTTACCTCTTATGGCCTTCAACAGTTTATTTGAGTTTATTTTATTTCAACAGTTGACATTTAAATGAAACCTTTAATGGAACCACAAACAACTCAAAGACATTAAAGGGCCCTAATTAGATTTTTGTGTCTAATCTTTAAAATTGCTACTAAATCCATATTGATATGATACAGTGAATTATTTCCCTCTGAAATGAAGCAGAGTTAAAGTATTGGTATTGATGATTATTAATCCAAACTCTTTCTCTAAACTTCCCGTCACTAAAGATTTATTCCAGAGAAAACAGACCATGAGTTAACAATAATGATTCTTCCATCACATTAGTGTGAGAGTTGTGTTGTTGTTACTGAGCAGCGATGCTGTCATTAAACTGGTCCTGACCTGGTCTTGGTTCTGGTTTCAGAATACAGGAGTTCAAAGTGGCCTTAAGTGAAGAAAACATAAACCTGAAGACCCTAAGGGAGCTCTGCTTCAATGGTAACTGTCACACCTCCATGTGTTTTGTCTTGATAATATTAGTGTAGTTTTATTTTGTTGCTGTGCTGTGTTTGACCTTCTCTTTATTCAACTCAGGAATCCCATTTGAAGGAGGCATCCGAGCGCTCTGTTGGAAGGTAAGTCGTCCTGCTTCTGTTTCAGTAACCATATGTTTATACCACAATGAGCCTAATGCATGACCTTTTTCATATTCTTGACCTAAATGTCAGGGCTGGACATTGACACTGATCAGTGACTAGTATAAAGCTGCTTCAAATTTCAACATAATATAAAACAGTGTAAAATGTATTTTATGGGCTCAATTGTTAAAACATTTCATTGACAAAACCGTAAGAGGATTTTTTTTCCTCAACTAAACCATGACACTGCTAAGTTTTTAGGCCTGTATTAGCAAAACAAAAATGTGCAGCACTTACAGGGCGTCGTCATAAGTCTCTCCCATACAGATACACATGGACTGTCAGACTTTAATGATCACTGAGCACAGACAGAGCGAGACGGACAGTCTGTCACTGATTCATCTGTTGGTGTTGACAGGACGTCAGACTGACAGCTGTGGACAGATGTTAGTTGCTGTTCACTCTCCAGCAGGGACAGACTGAATAAAGTAGAATCCCCACCCTGTTAAACCAAGTCACATTTTATTTATGCACACCAGTATCACAAATCACAGATCTCTGCCTCAAGGGGCGTAAGCATTTGTACAGCATCTGGAATGAGGCACTGACAGAGAGAGAGTCCAGGATGGTCAAGGGTCCTGCACAGAGAGTGAGTGAGGAGAGGAGGAAAAAGGGAGAGGGGGGGGGACACACACTTTGGACGCTCATGTGCTTGAGGTGATTAACAAACAGAGGGTTAGAGAGAAATCCCATAGTTAGTACAACATGGACTCTACTGTACATACAAGGTTCTAGGTTTTAGAAGGGCAGACAGGTATGAAAAGCCTGCACATGAAGTCTGACCTGACATGGACAGAGAGATGAGAAACTAAAACTGGTGTAATATGGTTACATTCTCTGAATAATCAGGTCTCAATGAAACAGAGGTGTGAATTAGACTCCTAGCACCTGTCAGACTTTAACAAGTCACACAGTTGTGGAGAGCAGTAACTGAGTTACTGTGACATGAGCTAAATGGTGTCGGTGTCTGTGTCGGGCCGATGACCAGCACCCCAGTTTGATCTGAATTTAGCAGCAGGATTTTGTGACAGACACTCAGGCCTGTAATTAGATAACTTGAAAACGATCATGTGCCTTTACTTTTAAAGTCTGGATAAGTTCAGGATGGGAGATCATGTGTGAGAGTAGTGGAAACCCTGGAGTTGACAAAGCCGTTTAAAGAACCTTTTATCCACCCACGTACACGCATACTCAAACATCAAGGGCAGACGATCTGCCATGCAAACCAGCTGGAGGACACTTCCAGATGTGGACAGGAAGGAGAGCTGCAGCCAGCTCAGATAAAACCTTCACATTTCATGAAAACATATCTGACTCTTCAACAGGAACAAACCACATACAGAACACTACACTTCTTCTTTTATCTGAAGACTTTTAAAGATAAAAACATGGTTTTAAACCATGAACATATCCACTACTCCAGACTAGTTTTTTAAACATTTCCTAAAGCTTAATTCAGAATGTACGTTGTGAGTCTAAAATAAAGTTTAGTGGGTTTGAACACCAGGTGGTAATGATGCTTCTGTCAATGGGTGCAGCAGTGTGGGAGATGTTCACAACACATTTTCGGCAAGGCAGCATCTTTACATCTTTATTCTACAATAAATGTAAATAAACCAGTTGTGGTTGTAAATAAAATGTGACGTGAAGATTTGACTCCATGGACTTGTAGCATGTGGTGATGTGTGTTGTTGACTGGAGCTTGTTTCACCCTGTCCTCAGATCCTTCTTAACTACCTCCCTCTGGATCAGACATTGTGGGAGTCGTTCCTGAAGAAGCAGAGGTCAGTGGGACATGTTACTGATCACACAGCCTGTAGGTTTAGCAGCCACAGCTTCACTTCTATTCGGTGGAACCTTTATTTAGTGTCACTAGGCAACCACACAATCACCTGCTATCAACCAGCACAGCTGATGACATTAGCTAATGTCGTTAGCTGATCAGAAAAGAAAAAGACACTCTCTTTAACTGTGACTAACCAAACCTGCTGCTGTTTATTATGATGTCAGTGTTTCCTCCTCCTTGTTTATATCTGAGCTGACAGAAAGGTTTTCACCTCAGCTTCTTCACACTGGACAGTGAATGTTAGATGAGTGTTTTTAATGCCAGGATATGATTTTATTGATAAATTGATTAAATGTTTAGTCAATAAAAGTCCAGAGAAAGTTGGAAAATACAGATTATAGTTTCCCAGAAGCGTCTTCATGCTTGTCGGCCATTGAGACCTGATGCATCCTCTAAAACCTCAGCACTGTTTTAAAACAGCCTCCTAAAACCTTGAACTTGACCTGCTCTTAAACCTTTGTTTCTCTGAAACAGAAACATGAAATAAAAACCATCTGAGACTTCTGTTGTAAATCATTGGCCAGTACTATCTGCTTCTCCCACTGGTGGATGGTCCTGACTCCACCACCCCCCTACCCCAAGTATCTGTTCTCCTCCTAGACTGTAAAAAAAAAAAAAAAAAAAAGGAGGAGAAGGGGAAAAATATTAATACCTAACACCCAACTGGGATGAAAGGGAAAAAGAAAGAAATTACAAATGTGTGTATATATACATGTGTATATATATTTACTGTAAACATATATAGAAGGTTTGACTGATGGGTTCTCTCACAGGGACGTGTACTCCCAGTTCTTAAAGGAAATGATCATCCAGCCCGGCATCGCCAAAGCCAACCTGGGCCTGTCCAGAGAAGATGTGACCATGGAGGACCACGTGAGTCCAGTCTCCTTTTGTCCTGGTGTTCACTAAGATGAAGCCTGAGTGAATGAAGGGTCTGCTGTGTGAAGTAGAGTGTACCTCAGCTCTTATAGAGGCAGTGAGCAGACTGTTCTTTTCTGATGTGGCTGTTTAACTGAGCAGCAGCTCTACAGCTCCTGAGACTGTACGACAGCTGATGTTAAGATTCAACACTAACACACAGCAGAGAGAGGAAAAGTCCAGACACACTGTTTAATGTTGTTTTATGGTAAATATTTAACTATGATTCAGCTGACTGTGTAACTGCTCCGCACACAGCTGATTACAGTCACATAACTTTACACTGTGTGACAGTCCAACCTTCAACAACCTGCCAGCAGTTTCTCCTGCAAGGCTCCAGAAGAAAAAAATTGTATTTGTGGTGTATTAACAGTGATTATAAAGAGCATATTTTAAAATTGAAGTCTATGAGAGAAAGGATTCATCTCAGTTCAGACCACAGACTGTAAATAAAGATGGACGTAGCCTCTGTGAGTCTATGGGGATTCACTCACTGTTGGAGCCAGAGACTAGTGGTCATTTGAGGAACTGCAGCTTCTGGTTCTTCAGTGTTGGCTTTCTAAAGCTCGCTGCTGTGACATGCAGCGACAGACTTAATTCAAACAGTAAAATGCTCTTGAGACTTTGACCTTTCACAGTCGTGATCGGCGTCATGATAGGTTGATGCTCTTTGACAGAATTAAGGCCTAAAGTTGACAGTTGTCCAGCTGTTTTCGTCAGTCGGTCATGTGATCACCCAGACTGTGGCCCTGTGGATTTTCTACCCCAGGAGAAATTTCTAACCTGCTCTCACACTATAAACTACGAGTTTATACAAAACCTTAAAATGAAGCTGCAGGCGTCTTCTCTCTCAGAATTTCAACATCTAAACATCAGTAGTGACAGGTCTTCACATATAAGCTTTAAAACACAGGTAGAGCACTGTCCCACTCTCATTCACTGCTGTATAAACTACACACTGACTGCGACTCACAGATTCTGCCTTGATTTTACCACTATCATCACCATCATTATCAGCTCAGCTCTCACTGCAGCTGATAATGTAAACACTTCGCTCCTACGTGGAACAGATTGTGTCTGACTGGGGAAGAAACTGAATCTGTCTCTGTTTTGATTTGAACTTTTTCAGCCTCTAAATCCAAACCCAGACAGCAGGTGGAACACCTACTTCAAAGACAATGAAATTCTGCTGCAGATTGACAAGGATGTGAGGTATTACTCTATCCCTTTGTTCTTGTTCTACTCTGTGATTATAGAAACACCACAGCCTGGCTGTGTGTAGAAGAAATACATTTCTTCTGACCTATTGAAGGGATCCAGGTAGCTGAAAAAAGTGTTTGCATGTTTTCCAGGCGGCTGTACCCGGACATGGCGTTCTTCCAGCGCCCCACCGAGTACCCCTGCCAGCTCATCTTGGACCCTCAGAATGATTATGAGACGCTGCGTCGACGAGTTGAACAAACCACCCTGAAGGCTCAGACTGTGAACCGTAACCGCAGTGGAGTCACCAATGTAAGTGACTGTTTCACTGTGTTTCAGGGGGTCCTATATATGAGAGGGTCCGGAGAGGCAGCCCTCTCCTTCCCTCCAATAAAAGGGTTTTTAATTTGGAGGGACTTTTATTCAGGGCGAGGTAATTATTTTTGTACAACATCCAGACCGTTTCAGGTGGAGTCTGGAGGAGGGAGGTCCGGGGCTTGGCAGGATTTTGATCTAGAGAATGAAAACAATGTTGTATGTAGCTGCTGATGATGAATGATTTCTTATTTTTACACTAGTCGACTAGTCTACATTTAAATTTCAGTGTAATGGACAGAGATTAGTCTTTAGGAATGTCCTGAGAAGTTCAAGGATAATCAAATTTGACTTCATGATATATGAAATATAAATTCACTTTCAGCGCCTGCTGTCACATGGCTGTCCAACAGATCAGCTTCACAGAAAGAGAAACTATTAAATTATTGTTTTCATGTTACTGCTAATGTCCAGTTTTCTTTCATAGGGATTTTACTTTGAAATCTCCTCCTTGTTTTTCAGTTAGACTGTATCACTGTACTTTGTCGTAAACATTGTCTGCTTGTTTTGGAGAGCTGGTCACTTCCTGGTTACCTGAATCTGTTCTCTCAGGTGAGCTCTCCTGGAAAGGCCTTGAACCTGTATCCATCTAATGAGTATGAAGTGCTGCCCAATGGGAGTGAAGCACACTGGGAGGTGGTGGAGCGCATCCTCTTCATCTACGCCAAACTCAACCCTGGGATCGCCTATGTACAGGGCATGAATGAGATCGTCGGGCCGATTTACTACACGTTTGCCACGGACCCCAACAGTCAGTGGAAAGGTCAGTGACCCCTGGGCTGAACATTATTCACCGTGTTTCACCCATAAGGAATTAAATGTAACCCTGGTGTGATTCTGCTCACTGTTCAGAGCACGCTGAAGCTGACACCTTCTTCTGCTTCACCAACCTGATGTCGGAGAACAGAGACAACTTCATCAAGAGCCTGGATGACTCCCAGTGTGGCATCACCTACAAGATGGAGAGTGTGTACTCCATGCTCAAAGATAAAGACATGGAGCTCTATCTCAAGCTGGTGAGGTCGAGGCTTCGTGCCCATCGTTTGCACGTTCTCAGATGCTTTTAGGGGCATTTAAGTTTTAAACTGTCTCCAAACCTCAGTGATATGAATCAGAAATCAAGCTGTCAGTTCAGACCTTATGTTTTCAGCTGTAACAGCCACTGGTTCCAGCTGTGTTCCCTCTCTTTTACAGCTGTGGACTCTGTGACCAGAGCAGCTCAGTCACAGTTCTTCTCCTGGTTCTGCCGTCTGCCCATGACAGCTCTATGCTGCTGGAGCAGCTCGGATCTCTGAGGCATGAATTCACTTGAGACTGTAGATCTCAGTGATGAGACCAAAAAATAGAATCATAATAAAACTTTTCTCGAGGTTACCGTGTAAACATGTTGGTCGTGACTGACAACATGTTGCGTAATGCAGAGGGTGGAGCGGCTCAGACCCTAAAATAAGTCTGATGTTTGAATTAGCATTCTAACAAATGATTATTTCCTCGATTGATTATTTATTGATTATTTGCTCACAGAGCTCAGTGACTAAAACCTAGAGATAAATAGTTTACTATCAAACAAGACAAAGAAAGGTGAATCCTCACGATTGAAAATCATTCAATAACTCTGGGTTGAGGAAGAAAGTGAGATGGAGGCAGAGAGTCTGAGCCTAATAAAGGATTGGTTCACATCTTCTGTCTTAAAACGACACTCACAACAACTTGTACAGTGTTTAGTCTACTTTTTCTGTCAGGAGATCTCTTCTTATGTCACTGCTGATCCTGTCTTAAGGGAACAAAACCCACAGTCCTCATTCTATGTAAAAATGTATTCAAATATGGATTTTCATTTTGAATTTTTTCTGTGTAACCAACTCTCGTTTACAGACCAATAACCGTTAACCAACGAGATTAAAATATACTATTTATAAAGACGAGTGTCCGTAACCCTTTAAAAAAAATGCTAATACACAGGGGTTAATGTGACCGCACCAATCCAGAACTGCATTAAGCCACCTTTGATTAATAAGTGAATACATGTGGAGTCTGAGAGAGAGACAGACGAGCACACACACAAGCAGGAGAGAAGCCCCTCCCACAGATCGTCACACAATGCGACGGTCCTTTTCTCTTTATCTAGCTCTACGTGTGAAGCTGCTCGCCTGACACAGAGTCACACTGGCATTAAACCGCAAACTAAAGTGAACAGGTTCAGTGCTCAGCAGAGCAGAGAGCTGGTGTCCTGGTTTTTATTCAGACACAGCAACATGTGGCCGTGATGTGGGTCGATCTGTTAACTGTGACACCTGCGCTGGAGAACATCTGCTCAGATGCTTCTGATGTCCCAGGATATTTAACTGTTTAATGGATAAGATTAACATGTCAAATTTTTATTATGGCATAATGGTTAATTATGAACAACACTAAAAGTTCAACTGAAGTTCATATGTGTCCTGAGCTGCCTGGGTTGGTGTAATGAAGTGTCTGTTTTTAATGGTACAGATCTTCCTCAGCTCTGGAGGTCAGTGATTAAGTTTTTAGTGCAGTCTTCATATAATAGTAAAATGTCCCGACTGCTAATGAACAGTAACCTTTGTAAGTCCTCCAGTCATGTGAGGGTCCTGTGTGTCCTCTGAACAGCTTCACTCGAATTCACTGACTTTCTTTTTCCTCGTCTGTCCTCTCAGGAAGAGCAGAACATCAAGCCTCAGTACTTCACCTTCCGCTGGCTGACCTTGTTGTTATCTCAGGAGTTCCTCCTGCCAGATGTCATCCGCATCTGGGACACCCTGTTTTCTGACGAGGACCGGTTCCACTTCCTGATCCTGGTCTGCTGCGCTATGCTGGTGTGAGTTTCTCAGACTCTGTTCCCTCCTGCAGCAGCGACTCTGACTCTGTATGAGAATCATGGTTTATTTTCTGTGTGTTCACAGACTGATCAGAGAGAACCTACTGGCAGGAGACTTCACAGTGAACATGAGATTACTGCAGGTGAGACTTATTAACGACACACAGAAACATATTCGCACAGCTGAGATGAACTGACACAGACTGATGTATCTCCCTAATGCCCCTGCAGGATTACCCCATCTCTGATGTCCACACCATCCTGACCAAGGCCAAAGAGCTGCAGGACAACTCCTAACCTGTCCACCCTGTCCCCCTGCCTCCCGCTCTGACGTGGTAGGTGGGAGCTCAAACATTACAAACATTGTCATGTCAAACGTGTCATGGGAGGATCGATGAAGACCCTGGACGGATGAGCTGGGGCAACCAGCACTCTGCTTTTTAACTTGATGTGTGATTGGTCAGTGGGGGCTGCTGTGAAAAACTGGAGGACGTGCTGAAACAAATGCCTCCTCAAAGCAAGCAGGAGAGGCCGCTTGCTTCCTGGTGGATTGTGGGTAAAGGCTGCCTCGGTACACGGTCCTCCTCCTCTCACAGCCGTCTCTCCCACGGAAACATGTTGTGCTCAGATAACTGTCTGAGGCAGAGGGAGCCACATTTAACTTACACTACCGATGTTAGTCTGTCATGAAGACCTGGTTCCAGACCTGGGGCCCGAGAATTTGACATAAATCCCACTGCGATCATGTGTGTAGAGACGGAGCGTTTAAATGGGTTGAGCAATAGTGTGTGTTTTTTAATTTTTAAATGTTTTTTAATGTCGGAAACATGTTTGCCTTAGCTGTTCAATGATGACAGTACAGTAATGACAGTATTTCTGGGTTTATTTCCTGTCTGGTTAAACATGAAGTGATGGGTCTGTTGGATGTTGTATAAGTAACCTGCAGAGAATCATGACTTCCTGGGCATCATTTCTCAACAGAGCCGCCCAGTCCAAATGGAAATAAAAGTCCTTTTACTTTGAAGGAATCAGAGGAAACTGCGGAGCTTTACACACTGAACATTCTCCAACCTGGGTTTACATGTGTTACATAATAGTAGTTTATCTTCAGTAATTTATAATGTGGCACGGAGAATCGTTATTTTACTGACTTTAACAGACATTAGTGTGATATGACATCAGTGGGTTAACAGATGTTTTAGTTGATAAAACTATTTTTTCCTTTTGAGAAATATAAAATGTTTCTCTACAATTTCCAAAGAAGCTGAAGCTCTGATTTTTAAACACAAACATGTTTATAAAATCATCTACAATTGCCAAATTTAAATTCTGAACGATCTGAACAGAACAGACCTTAACTGCACATGACACACAGTCAGATAAGTCCTGTTCACACCTGTTCACACCTGTTGACACCTGGGGGACCTGTGTCAGGGAGGAGACCAAGGAGCAGTGGTCAGTGTACCAGAGCTGTTTGCTGCTCCAGCCGCCTCCTCTTCATTTACATGGCTCAACCTTTTCAAGTTAACTAGGTAGGTCTATTTGGGGTAGGTGATATGTACAAAATCACTGTGTATGTTATTTTTACTTTGTCTCTAGTGACCACTTGTGATTACATTCCACCTGCTTCATATACAAATAAACACACGTGTCTGTGTTTTTAACCAGTCAGACTTTTCGGTTCATGATGAAACTGTGTTGGGACTAATCAGACTGTTTCAGGAGACGTCAGTAGAGTAGTTGAGTAGAATTTGGACACGTGGTCCAGACCAGCTCCTAATGTGGTCTGAGTGATTAGATCTCAAATGTGACCTCGGTGTGCTCTGGGTGTGTTCATACCTGAATTTACAGCTGACCACTTATGATCAGATGAAGACAAATTAGTACAGGTCCGAAAAGGTCCGAACATGTCCGAACAGTTCCAATCAGGTCCGGACAGGTCCGATCAGGTCCGGACAGGTCTGAACAGGTCTGAACAGGTGCGAACAGGTCCGAACAGTTCCGATCAGGTCCGGACAGGTCCGGACAGGTGCGAACAGGTCTGAACAGGTCTGAACAGGTCCGAATGAGTCAGGGCATGTTAAAAAGCTTACTGTTTAGTTTGAACCTCTTGTCTCTATTAGATTAAAACATGAAACAGTGGAGTGGACTGAACACAGGTCAGCTGTTGTTCTGAACTCAAACCTGCAGCTGTTTGTTTAAGCAAATAAAACACTTTTTAACTCTTGGTTAATATCTAGACTAGTCCTGTGGGTTAAACATATAGATTAACCTCTTGGTTAATTTTCAGTGTGAAACAGCTCGTGTTGATTCCCCCCTCTTTATTCAGTTCATCACGTGATACAAACATATAATCTGTGTGGCTGGTTGGTCATGGCTTCATTAACTACAGATTAAGCTTAAACCTACCACAGCTGTAACATCCAGTAACCAGCTGGTGCCAAGTTTACAGGTGAATCTGTGGAGGTATCTATACTTTGACCTCATTGACTCTCAGTGGTGTGAAGGACTCAGATCTGTGATGACCATGAACCTGAACCTGAAACAGGAAGTCTTGATCTCATCTTGTAGATAGTTCAGACTTTTCAGACATGACCCTTCACACAAGCCCAGAACAGTAAGAGACACTGTTTCCAGGGCAACTGAAGAATTTCTGTAATGTATGATTTTTTTAAAATAATTTTTATAAACACTCCTCTGAAGTGGGATGGGGCATTAAAACTCATGATTTACCCCGTCGGATTGTTCTGCCACAGAAGATCAGACTGGACCACCCTCTTCACACACTATTGAATTGTGGTCTTTAATATTGTGGAGGGCTGTGTGTGTTTGTGTGTAACATACAGTGTGTAACGGTGCAGTGCTTTGAAGGTGTTTTAATAAGCTGCTCAAAGATCACGTTTATCTGAAGAGCTCTTTCTTTAAAACTGAGGAGGATATTCTGAACTGTGTCATGCACTGCATCCCATCACGTAACCAATCACAACTGTTGTATTAGACATCAGATACAGGAAACAGGAAGTTGAGAAATCTATTCAGTGTTTTCAAATGTGAAACCAGTGAATTCCAGTGCGTTGGTCAAAAGCTTTTTTATTTTTAATGCCACATTTTATTAAAAAATGAATTCTATCCACCAGTCTTTATATAAAACTCTAACTGTAAATCATCCAAGAGGCTTAGAGTCAAATGATGGATCATGAGTTAATATTCAGTCCATAGGAGGCAGGACCTCAGACTTCAGGATGATTTAAACACCAAACTGTAAACTGAATAAAAACAGCTTGGAAGCTCTGATTGCAGAGAAGCTGAAGAAAAGAACAAAACCAGAAGCGACTTGTTATAATCCCCTCGATCGGTTGTGAGCCCAGGACTAACACAAATAAAACAAAAATCCATCAGGCTGTAAAATGTGTGCAAATGACAGAGTTTCAGCTCAGAGTTCAGCTCTCTGAGTGTAGCAGAAACCAACATGTCATATCTCATATCGTCACCTTCCTAAAATAATGGCCTAAGTCATGTTTTGACAAAAATGTTTTTTTTGCCTAAATCACCCCCTCATGATGCTGGCCACCTCTGGTAAAATCGCCTGAATCCTCAGTTGAGGGGAACATGCAATTCTACCCCCGGTTGTATAATGGCCTATGTCAAAAGTGTGACTCTTTTGTTGAGTTTTTTGTGTTTCCTGAAAAACCTGAAAAAATGACTTAGGCCATTATTTTAAGAGGGTGTCGATATGTCACATGCTTTGAGCCTCATTCAGATTGAAATAAGAATAACAGAGACTTCATTAACGTGGCAGTTGTACATCAGTATAGTAAAAACTGTGTTGGATGAGACCTTTAAACACCAAGTTTCCAGAGTTTATGTGTTCAACAGTAACTGGACAGATTCACATGAAGTTAAACTAAATTATAATATTTAATATTAAGTGGAAAATCCTCTGCAGTCAATGACTCTACTGGTAAACTCACATTAAAGCTGAGACTTGGCACTTTAAATGTCCCATCTTTTCCTCTTCTCTGTGTTTTATTTGAAGTGTTGATCCATAAGAAGATATATTTGTGGTTTTAAGAACCAAAAACCATCTCAGTGTAGTTTCACATCTCTCTCAGGCTTCTCTCTGGAGCTCTGTAACAACCAGAAGTCCTGCCGGCTGGTTTTAAGGCTCAGTTTCTGAATACAGGCTGTGTGCATTTCTCTGTGGACTGAGGCTTTCATACTTTCACAGTATTATAAAAACCTAGTCTATAGATAAATCCATAATGACAAAGAGAAAACTTTTTTTCAGAAATGTATGCAAATTATCAGAAATCAAAAACTGAAATCTCATTTACTAAAGTCTTCAGACCAAAGTCTTCTATCACAGTGATTTTATATCACAGTAACACATTGATTGTTCTGTAAATTCAATTACAGTATGGTTTAATATAACCATACTGTGCTGCCCATGTGACAGAAGTTGTTTCTGTTTCAGTAACCAAAAGCAAACTGGAGGAATTATCAATCACAACTTCCATAATAATTAAATGTTGTTATGCGTTTGATTTCCAGGAAAATAAGATCTGTAATAAGAAACATAACAGAGCTTTAGAAAAATATGCTTTTTAAAGAGCTTAATTTGAGAAAAATGAAATAAAAAGTGAAGCTTTAGTTTCTTTTTTTCTTGTTTAACTCCATTTCACATGTGAACAGTGGAGAGACACAGTCATATCACCAGCCCTGAGATCTGTGTCCAGACAGATGAGTCCAGAATATTCTGTTCAGTTTGAAAAGAGCGGGAAAACAAATAGTTTGTGCCTGACAGTGTTTTCACCATGTGTAGAAGTGTTGAATCTTTGATGGACTGTTACTAATGAATCCACATGATCCTCCTGTAATGTGTATTTATTTCTATCCGTGCGTGTGTGTGCTTGTGTGTGTGCGCGCGTGTGCGTGTGTGTGTCTCTCTCTCTCTATACTATGTCAGTTATTTGCATGTTTCCACTCTTTTCTAAGCACAGTTTTGTATCGTCTTTGTGTTACACTTGTACATATGTTTTTACATGTTTGCAGACATGCATTAAAATGAATGATGGTATAAATCAAACGGCTCCTCGTTGTGAAGCGGTTTCATTAAACCAGATTCAGCCTCGCGCTTGTGTGAAGGTGGCTCCGCGTGCCCCCGGTGGCCGCTGGGGGGCAGTGATGAGCTCCTGTCGGCCTGACGCGAAGAAGACGTCAGAACGGAACCTCCTCGGAGGGGCTGAGTGAACCGGTTCAGTGAGGCGGTCCGTGTCTGTTTGGAAACGGTATTACTCGGTTTTAGAAAAGGAGAGACTGAGGGAGCAGGACTGACCAGGACTGGGTGTTTGGTTCTGGTTTACTCCCTGTACAGCTGTTTCACTGACCTCGGAGCCGGTGTGGTTTTCCATAAGCTGCTGCAGGTCAGTACTTACTGCTGTCTGGGTTTACTTCTTCTTCTCTGCACTTACTCCATGAAACTCATTAAAATAGACAGTTTTCATTATCACTAATAACTTCTCTAATGGTAATTAAAAGTTCTGACTTTACAAGGACAAACAGTCCTCAAGTTTAAATTTATTATTGTCTTTAATCCTTAAATCGGCTGTATTAAAGTTTATTAGCTGTTGTGTGAAGTGATGACGTCAGCATTTGCCGTTAGTAATAATAATAATAATAATAATAATAATAATAATCCGGATCTTTAGAAGAAAAATTTGATTCCACATACCACATAGCTGTACTTATAATTAATACTGAGTAACAGTAACAAGCCCATATACTTCCACATCTGGGCTGATTCTGGCTGTTATCCTCCAGTATTGTCTGTCAGCTGGAAGATTTTCTATGTGTGCTGCCAGAATTATGTCTGATTTTTTACATCAAGAGCCAAACTTTATTCCCTGAGAAATTAATTAAAGTTTTGATTAGTGTTCTATCACACAGTGTCATGAAAAGGGATAAAAGATTCTTGGATCTGCCCCTTTAACTGAATCAACACCAAAATCTACCAGGTTCTTTACTCGTTCATGTCCCATCTGTCCACCACGTTTGGTGCAAATCAGTTCAGTAATCTTTGTATAGTCCTGCAGACAAACAAACAAACAAACAAACAAACAAACAAACAAACAAACAGAACCTCCCTGGTGGAGGTAACAATCTGACAGAGCCTGAGAGGATCAGCAGAGAAGAACAGCAGAAAGTCCTCAGATCCAGATGTGTACAGCTGGAGACTGTAATTGCTGACAAATTAGCTTCAACTGAGTACTGAGTGAAGAGTCTGAATACTTATGTCAATGTGATATTTCAGTTTTTACTTGTTAGTAAGTCTGCAAAGAAATTCTAAAATTCAGTTTTTTCATGGTCATTATGGGATATTGAGAGTAGATTGATGAGGAAACATGGATATAAACGATTTTATCATAACAGTGAAACATAACACACGAATGATAATACATTCAGGTCAACCTGACAGTGACAGGTCGACCTGACAGTGACAGGTCGACCTGTTGTCCACGGATCAGAGTCTCTGTAGAGAGACCAGCAGACAGACTGAGGCCACGTCATCTGACTGAGACTTAAACCTGGTTCCTCCACAGTGCTGAGTGAGTACTGTTCATGCTCTGTTTATCAGTATCTGCTGTCATAGGTTGAGTGTTGCTGTACTGCTGTGAATTGTGACTGTCTGATGAAGAAGATCCTCCATAACTGATGAATGATGCATCAGTTTCAGACTAACTGTCGTCTGTCTGCTGGATTAGTGGACCCACCCTGCTGTGTTCGGTCTGCTGTGGTCACATGTTCACCATGAAGAGCTTTGTGTGTCACAGTTCAAGGACCTCTGAAAGTGTCCTAAACACAGAAGTCCAGTAAATTGCAGCTTGGTTCCAAAAAGTATGAAGATATGAAGATGGGATCATTTTACAACGGCTGCCTGCTGAATCTATGTCTGGGAATCTCTCTGACAACTCCAGTGTGCCTGATGCAGTATTTTACACTGTAATAGCCCAGTGCACATATAGTATCCCAAGTCATGCTTTCACCCAGGTCCTGCTCCCATCTCTGTCTAATGATGGTGAGTGAGGAACAGCGCCCTGTACACTTTACATATTAAGCCTTTAAATGACTGACGAGGTGCTAATAGAGAGTCAATATCAGAATAGAAAGTTCTTTAAATTGAGGGAACTGTTTCCAGACAAAATCATGCATCTGCATATCAGAAAAAATGTGAACATGACAGTATAGACAGGTTTCTGTCTGCAGGTTTACGTTTGAACAGGGAGCCCAGGTGTTTCTGTAAAGTTAAAGTCGGTACCTGTGGAGTACAACAGTGTCACACTCTTCTCTAAACTGGGTTTCCATCCGTAGGTCTGTCCGATGAAGTACTGCAGTACTCGGGGTGGGGTCCGTGGATGGGACTTCCGGGACGTGCTGTTCTCGGGGTACGCTCCAGATGGGGGGATGTTCATGCCGGAGAGCGTTCCTGTGCTGCACCCAGACACCCTCAGGAGCTGGAGGGGGCTGCCCTACCCCAGACTGGTGGTGGAGGTTTCCTCACTGTTCATCCCCGCTCAGCTGATCCCCAGACAGGACCTGGAGGGTGAGCTGGAGGAATCCTCACCGGCATCACTACATGTAGCTCAAAGGTCCCATAACCCGAACTTAGCATTTAGAATTATGAAGTTAAGGAGATATTCAAGAGCGCGATCATTTGGGTTATCATAGTAACAAATGATATCTTTAAGGTTGAGTTTGATTTCACACTCAAAAAATAGGTGAGGAATTGTTTCTAAATCATGTTTATAAAAGATACAGGGGGAATTAATGTCAATTTGGCAATAGGATAGCTAGCAGGGTATACTGTATATTATGCAACATTTTGAAATGAGCCTTGTTTGCCCTTCTCCAGTTTACGTTGTCAATTTTAGATCAACAGAAAATCCTGCCTCTAGGTGCTGCTTTATTCTTCCTTCGGCTTGGGGCGTGGCTGAGAGCAGTTACTGAAACCTCAATGATTTTTATTACCATGAAAGAAAAATGTAAAATTGTATAACATACATTCAAACATGGTCGCGCACATGAAGAACATTAAGAACAGTCAGTGAACAGTACGAACGTCCTCCTCTCCCTCTCTCAGTCCTGGTGGCCGAGGCCCTGTCTGGGTTCTCGGTGCCTGAGGTGGTCCGCATAGCTCGACTGAAGGAGGGTCTGTCGATCCTGGAGCTCTTCCATGGAGAAACCCTGGCCTTTAAGGACCTGGCTATGACCTGCACCGTGCGTTTCCTCGACTACTTCCTGCGAAAGAAGAAGCACAGAGCCACTGTTCTCGTAGGTGAGAGGCTGCACCTCGACCAGTTTTCCCCTCTGGTCGGAGACACAAAGAATATTTACATAAATACTTGAGGTGATGATTTATCCTAACTGCCAAACTTAAACTCACTCCACCTGTTCCTGTCCAGGTACGTCAGGTGACACAGGTGGATCAGCCATCCACAGTGCTAAAGGTCTGTCTGGGCTGGATGTGGTGGTGGTCTACCCCCGAGGACGCATCACTCCTGTCCAAGAGAAACACATGATCACCTGCCTGGAGGATAATGTCCACGTGTTTGCAGGTAAAAAGGACAGTGGTGGTTCTTTACCCACAATGCCGCGGATCTTTGTCTCAGTGACGTCAGGCGTGTTTGTGCTGCTCCGCCTCTGCAGCCGACGGCAGCTCAGACGACATCGACCGGCCTCTGCGCCGTCTGTTCGCCGACCAGGAGCTGGTCAAGTCTCACGGCCTCATGAGCCTCAACTCAGTGAACTGGTCCAGAGTCCTGATCCAGCTGGCCCACTTCATCTACGCCTACCTGCAGCTGAGCGGGCCGGAGCAGGCCGAGGCCGACGCTGCCTTACCTGAGCTGGAGGTGGTGGTGCCCACAGGGGGGGCAGGAAACATTGCAGGTAGGTGATTAAACCAGACACTACACACACACACACACACACACACACACAACACACTCTTCTCTTCACACTAGAATCAGAGGTTTACTGGAAACCATGATGGCGACCTCCTGACAGGAAGAAGAAAAAGAGCTGCTGTGTTTGTTGTGTGTGTGTGTGTGTGTGTGTGTGTGTGAATGATTAACTTGATTAATCAATGAATTAGAGCCTAAGTGAAAGACTGAGGACATGTTTCAGGCAGATTGCAGCTTTAATGAATGTTTATAGCAAATGTTTGCAGGAACAAAGACCTTGGTTTAATCACTGATTCGTTCAGTTTTGTGCCGTCATGAATTATTTGGGACTTTTGTCTCTGATGTCCATGTGGAGGACGATACATCTTCCCTGCAGAGACGTCCTCCTGCCTGAAGCACAGGCTCAGTGACAGAGTCAGGACACACAGACTGACCCCGTCTCTTCTTCTCTGTCTGCGTCTCAGCTGGCTTCATCGTAACGCGGATGGGTGTACCTCTGAAGCTGGTGGCCATGGTGAACTCTAATGACATAGTCCACAGGACGGTGACCTCTGGTGACTTCTCCATGGCGACTGACGTCACACAGACCCTGGCCCCTGCTATAGACATCCAGGTAGTACACTCACACAGTCACAGCTGTGAGAGATTCACAGATGTTCATCTGCACATGGACTGAAGGGAATGTGACCTATTTTAAAAAGTATTATTAATGTTTATTTACCAGCGGTTTTATTCTGTTAACAGTTTGACTGTGATCACATCAGGTGTTGTCAGATTTGAAGATGTCCAATAATCCTGATCAGTACAGCTGCTTTTCATTACAAACACCAGAGTTTTGAAATGACATTGAGTTTAGGTCTGTTTATATTTATTTATTCTTTTATTTGGTGAGAGCTAAGAAGAGTTGTCAGAGAACACTCTTTCTGAGAGTGAGATGAGAAGATTGACATGATTCACTCGACTGTGTTGAGCACAGAGCTGATTAGCATGATTAGCCTACTTCTGTGTAGAGACTGGAGGTAGGGGGAAGCAGCTAACGTGGCTCTGTCCGAAGTTCAAATACACACCTCTAAAGCTCAGTAACTAACACATTGTATTGTACATGTACATATGCTAATTCTGCCTGTCACACTGTGAGATGACATGTAGACCTGTGGGTGGGGGAGAGGGTTCAACCTCTGAGGAGCACCCATCTGATCAGTAACGTATTGAAGTCAGCACAGTAGATATTTCCTGAAACACCAAAGTGTGTTTGGTGTCATGGTGGCACCAGAGGAAACATCAGGGTTCATCCACTGGGGACAGTGAACTTCTGCACCTGTGCTTCATGTCTGGCTGGCTCGTGGTGGTTGAGATATCTGGTTCTGGACCACCCACAGAGGGCGGGGCTTAAGGTTCTCATGGCCACCGTGCGTGTGAGGTGGTTACGGGTTAAACGTTGTGTTACTCCTCATGCTGTGTCTCCCTGCCGGATTGTAGGACCCATACAACATGGAGCGGGTGTTCTGGCTGCTGCTGGACGGAGACGGAGCTTCAGTGAAGAACATGATGGAGGAGTTTCAAAACACACACAGACACACTCTGCCTGAAAACCACCGCAAGCTGGTACCGGCCATTCTACATTCACTGCACCTGATGTTCACATCCAGGTGTGCTCTTCCTCTGCGTGTCTGAAAACCTTGCTTCATCGACCATCTGCTTTATTTCCAGCTGTCACAGGTTCTATCCACTGGATCAGTGAGTGATGACGGGATCCTGGAGACCATGAGGAGATGCTGGGAGGAAAACCAGTACCTGCTGTGTCCACACACAGCTGTGGCTGTGTGGCATCACTACCGCTGTCCTCACAGTCCTGGACTCAACAGGTCAGACATACTGTACTCATCAGTGTCTGGGGGCTGGGGGCTGTGTAGGAGAAAGATGTTTGTGTTAACTTAAAGAGAGAAACACAGTCCATCATGATGTCTTATAGAAACAATTACTCATCAGTTTATCTTTGTTGTTGTGGGAATCTTTGGTCATAATTATGGAGATAGTTCTATCACCCAGACATACACCATCATTAACATCCCTAGAGATCTATGCCAGTGCGCACAGGTTGTGGTTGTGGTTCTGCTCAGTTATGATAACCTGATCCTCACCAGAATCATGAGATCTGGGAACACTTTCATATAAATGACTCATCATGCAGGCTGTAAACAAACTAACAGCTTATCCAGATGATCTAAACCAGGTTAGTTGGAGGTAAATCTGACTGGAGGTAAATCTTCACTGTACAGGAAATCTGTGTTTACAGTATCGTCAGGCAAAGCTGAAGCAGGAAGTGGATCTGTGAACTGTGATTGTTTAAAGTCTGGATGCTTTAATTCCTGCATGCTTCACAGGATTGTGAATGGTGTTGGACAGAGACATGTGACCAGTGTTGCCACTCCCACCTTCCTCAGGTTGCACCAACACCTGGCTCACCTGTGGAGAACGGGTCTTTCCTCCACTCTTCTGAATAATCTCTCAAACCGTTATTGCAGGTGTTACATTGCGACAGCATCTCCAGCCAAGTTCCAGGCAGCGGTTGAGAGGGCTGGCCTGACCTTTGACCTGCCTGAGGCGGTGCGGGCGTTGGACGAGTTAGCCACTCGTTACCAGAACCTGGAGCGAACCCCGGACTGGTGCAAAGACTGGGAGGAGAGCCTGAGAGAGAAAATCTGTGGGCTCGTCCAGGAGAAACACAGGGACAGCAGCTGATTATTAAAGATGTTGTTGTGGAGGGACACAGGGTTTTACTGCAAAACCCTGACCCTGTGTGTGGAGGAGGTCAGGTGACTGCAGCTCGTCCTTGATCTGTGCGCTTCCTTATCTGATTCAGTAAATGATGTTGATGGTGATTACCTTTTGGTCTCTGTGATCTTTACACAATGGAGATCAGAGGTGTTGTACACACCTGTGTTTATCTTATCTTAAAAGCCATTAGATGTCCTGTTCGCCTGTTAGTTTGACCCATATCGACACAGCAAAATGGGACGTTTTTCACCTGAGCAGGTGCAGACAGAACATAAAGACATCAGACAGAATGTTTAATGTCTTTAATACAAAACACCATTCGGAACCACATTACCCTCAGTTTATTCAATCTCTCATCTCAAAGGCAGCAGTGATGCATTCGTGGACCCTCAAAAGAATCGTCTGCAGCACTTCTCAGTCAGACACGTTTGTTTTGGTAAATTCTAAAATCTGCAGAAGCTTCTGTTGCTCATGAACGCCTGTGCTGCTGATCTCAGATCACAATGCAAAAGACCTTCTGAAACATAGTAGAAGAAGCAATATAATATACACGAATAACACTGTTATCCAGTTCTGTGAAGTGTCCCAGTAACAAATGCACAACACTGAGGCCCTGAACCCATTGATAACAGGAGCAGCACCACACTGTAGAAATACTTCTTCACTGAACAAGCCATTAATGTAATTATTAGCAAAATCATGTATCAAAAGCAGAGCAATGTTACCGTATATTATTTCATTATTACTGATGCATTCCTGTGTGAACAGCATTTTCTTGTTGTAATCTATAACAACACGTCACAACCTGCAGCCACGAGCTTGTTTTATGTTTTGTCTGTAAAATACAAATTTACAGAGTAACTAATAACCCCGGCTGTCAGATACACGTGGTGCAGTAAAAAGTACAATGGTAGAAATCAGCAAGAAAGGAAGTACTCCAGTGCATGTGCCTTACAGCTATATTAACTACCTACTGCTAAATGTTTTCAGCTACATCTGTGCTGTGAGTCAGGTCTGTTGTGTGTAACATAAATGATATAAATCTGAATAATGCAATGATAATACTGCATTAAAAACAAGTCTGTGTAGAGTTGTACAGATGTAATGAAGTGATTTGAACAAATCCAGTGAAATAAAGAGCAGCTGATGTTGGACTTTGACATGACTCAGACTCAGTGTGTTAATTATTTACCACTGCTCTCTAAACTTTCTGCACCAGTAAAGCATGAAACTATTTGGTGTAGAATATAATCTGTCAATATATTAGGTTGTGTTGTTCATAAATTGACTTTACCTCAAAATTAAAATGATAAATAAAAAATCTAGCTTCTGTAATTTAACGTGCAGTCTGCGTGGTAACTTATTTCTGCCCCGAGGTGGAGCCCTGCCCACATGATGAGACTGGACTCATTACATAAGACTGGAGGTTTCACTGATGCTAACTTGAGCAGCAGCAGGTAACTGAGGATCATTACAACACGTTCCTTAGACTTTAATGAACTGAATACATTGTGTGTTTGAGTGTGTCAATGTTGCACTGATATTTTCGAGGTATTTATTTCCATTACAAGTGTCTAAGTCATGCAAATAAATAAATAAATAAATAAAAGCATAGAAAATAATAAATAAAATGTGTATTGTGTTTTCTTAGATCATGTGTGTTTTTTCCGAGGAGCCCTGAACGTAGCACGAGGTTTGACAGCTACACAGCCAAACATGGCGGCTGCTAGCTAGAGCAGCTAAACAACACCTGTGTCTTTTATCGTCACTGTCAGCGGTCAGAAGACCAGCAGGCCCGGGAAGGAGTCACGGAAACACACGGTGAACGTCGCTCATCTCGCCCCTGTCCTGGTTTTTATTTCCCCGTTGTCCGGTATGTGACGGCGGACTGTTAGCCTCAGAGGACGGAGGACAACAACAACGGGCTGAGGGCGGACTGTTCCTGTTTAGCTTCTTCACCTGTCTCCGGACATGTCTCACAGGTAAGACGGTGTCCCAGTGTTTGAGACGTTGTTGCTATGTGTGTGTCAGCTCATGTCTGTGTGTTTCAGTGTTGTTGTGTGTTTGTCTGTGTGACTGTCAGCTGACACGTCGCTCCTGGCAGAGTTTAAATGGCTCCCAGAGACAAGATACGAGAGGAGAGGAGAGGAGATGACTTGGCTGTGATAACAGACCAGGTCAGGTAGTTAGCTCAGGTGTCTTATCTACAGAGACCCAGGGCCACATCAGCTATGATATGGAAACCATATTGTTGTCCATACAGTTATTTGCTAACTTATCTCTAACAGTAACAGTGCTTTTCAAAATAAGAGTCACGTTTTAATTCTTGTTCTTCTCAATGAGACACTGGTATTCTCAGCTTGCTTTGTTATTTCTACAGTCACCTGGACTCAAACTGGAATTGTGGATCCACCCATGGCTGATTCATATCAGATAAATCCCTTCATTTAATAATCAGCACTAGATATAGTAGGAGTACAACATCACTTTGTCTCAATAAAAAATTACCTTTCAGTCACGTCATTCTCTTTGATTTGTGAACTCTGCTCATCCTTTGTAAATGGGATGGTTGGCTGAGATGATGTAGATTAGATAGAGACTATATAAATTAGGACTGCAACCAACAGTTTACTTACGTTTACATCATTGATTTATCTGCCAATAATTTTCTCTACTAATTATTTAGTCTAATAAATAATGACAGTTGCTCTTCACAATATCCTACATTTATATTTACTCATCTGTCAGAGGCTTTTACCCATAGCGACTTAAAAGTGAGGGACATCACTAAAGCTTCAGTGCAGTAGACAGAGACCTTGGTGTAAGTACTAAGTACTACATCTATTCATAAGTGCACCTTTAATATTTATGATCGTATAAGACTACCTAGGCTAATTGGGCCAATCAGTGATGACAGCAGTAGATTAACAGAACAACTGCATCAGTGTAATAGGTAACTCGTTTTTCAGGTATTGAATGAACCCGATTAACTGGAGTACCCAAAAGTTGTCATTGCAATTAACAAATACTGATGGACTTTTGGTGCCTCATATCTTACTACAATTTATTATGATGAAATCTACCATATGTTAAGATGATTTTATGTCTCTATTTATTTCATTACTTTATGCTGTGTACTAGATGTGTTGATGACTACTGTTGAAAACCAAATTGCTCCTCAGGGACAACAAAGACACATCCATATTCTATACTTCACAGCCCTAGAGGACGAACACATGGAAGCTTGGAACTGTTTTCCAGTCGTCTCGTTTTCATCTGTTTTTCTGTCTTCCCTCACCACAGCAGTCAGGTGCCTGCAGGCCGTCCCCTCTGAACAGACCAAGTCTGTTGCAGCTGTCCGACACACTCTGAGGCATCTGGGTGGAGACAGACATTCCACAGTTACATACCAAACATGTTGCAGGTTTCTGGGCTAGGCCCCAGTGCAGACAGGAAGTACAGTGGTCCCTGAGCTCTGCCTCACATGTTAAAGGTTTAATGTCACTTCTGACATGAATCCTTCTCACCCTGCTCTGGTCTAACGTCACCTCCTTTGATTCCTCTGCAGGTAATCTCAGGCCTCTATGTGAACCAGCCCCTCACTCCTTCCTAATCCCCACCAGCGAAGACCTCCACCTCACCCTCCACTGGGTCCCAGCTGCAGCCTTCGATGGCCCTTGACTCCCTGTCTGTGTCTTCCCTCCTGTCTGGGGATTTAGACGATGAAGGAGATGGTGGAAGAGGAGAGGAAGACCTTGGAGACCTAGAAGTGAACCCATATGATGGTTTGCCCTTTTCTTCACGTTACTACGCCCTGCTGGAGGAGAGGCAGCGGTTCCCTGTATGGAGGCTCAAGCAGAGTCTGCTGGAACACCTGGAGAGCCACAACATGGTGCTGCTCAGTGCACCCAGTGGCACTGGAAAGAGCACCCAGGTAACCAGGAACCAACAGAGCAACAAACCAAATCACATGTAAATCTTTTCTATACCAGGACCAAGTCCTAATTTAAAGCCTTGGTTCAAAATAGTAGTTTGTCAAACACCTTATTTTACTGAGGAAATGATCCGTGTCTGTTAACAGAAACTGCTGCAGCTATTACAACTTTAAACACAGTGTCAAATTAACCAAATAAATCTGTCAATGTGTGACCAAAACATCAGTGAATATTAGACCAACTCCGCTGCAGACACAACTCAGTCATTTCTACTGTGGCTGAGAGAGCTCAAGCAAATAGAGACAACCTGTTCACCACTGACAACACGTTCATGTTGATGAAGCTGCTAATAAATAAAACACACAACACTTTCAGCAACAGCATTTCCCTAGTTGATAAGTAGTTCTTCAGACTTCGGTGTGTTCATGTGTTTTTAGTCAGAATGTAAAACAACATGGAAGCTACAGAGAAGATGTTCTCTCTATTCAGAGCATTAAAACAACTTGTTGGCGCTGAAACCAGCTGACACTAGACTGAGACCAGCTTTGATTAAATATTTATTCAATGTCCAATATGGGTCATGTTTATTTTCTCTATTCATCTAAGGAGTTTACATCAGTATCTTGTTCATTTATGAACATGAAGCATGTCCACACCCACAGTGCTGGCAACCCTGTGGGTAAAAACATGGAAATGTCTGATGGTTGTGGATACAGTCTGCATCACACAACATGTGAATTTAATGATGATATTTCAAAGACAATACACCACTTACAAATGACTACATGAAGAGGAGTGAGGAGGTCCTCTACCTGTTGAGCCTCTACCTGATAGATAGATAGATAGATAGATAGATAGATAGATAGATAGATAGATAGATAGATAGATAGATAGATAGATAGATAGATAGTTACATGCATTATTTATCCCCTAGCTAAAGAGCCAGATATTTCCCTCGGGAGCTAGTGGAGACCAAACGCAGAGCTAAAAAATGCTTTCTCTTGTTGAACCACCCTGAACGTACACTTCAAGAAGAAATAGAATAAAAAGTAAGAAATTTCTAGAGATGTTTGGAAAAAAGTGCTCCACAGTCATGTTAAAGTAGCATGTTACCTTAGGTTTTAAGGTTTAAGGTGTGCCTTTGAAGAAGTAAAAGGGTGTGTGTGATCACTCATGTTAGTGTCATATTACTTCCTCGTCTTGTTGACCTCGGCCTCTCCCCCCTCCTCCCTGCAGGTGCCACAGTGGTGTGTGGAGTACGCTCTGTCCTACGAGTTCTCCCAGGGTCTGATCTGCTGCTCTCAGCCCTACTCTGCGGCAGCAGTGAGTCTGGCCCTCCGTGTGGCCGATGAGATGGACCTCAGTTTGGGTCTGGAGGTGGGCTACAGGGTATCTCACGATGACAGCTGCACACCTGACACCCTTCTCAGGTGAGGATGAGTGGATGATGAACACTGGATACACATTCAGTCATTTAGCTAATGACTCTCAGTTGTACTATCACAGCCACCAACAGCAAGATGGTAATCTTGTTTCTTCCCGTCAGTCATTCACTGGAAAGAAACTGAGCTGTCACCATGGATACCCCATTATGACTGAAAACTGAAATACATCATACTGAGACAGTCACTTCAACAAGTATCCAAAGTACAAACACTGACTTTTTCATACTGACAGTTGATCATAAATTTAATAGAGCATTACCACCTGTGGAGCAGGGAGTCGACTGGCTTAGCTTAGCACAAACAGCTAGCTGGACTCTCCACAGAGCTGGTTTTGCGGGAAATAAAAACTTGAGGTTTTAACAGTTGTATCAGTAGCTGTTGAAGTGAGCTGAAACCCAAAACTTACATTTAAGAGTGTAATCCTTGGGGTCTCTGTCAGTGTTGTTTGCTTTCATTACCGGCCTGCAATGAATCTTGGGATAGGTTGGCCAAAGAAAAGGACGCATTTGAAGGAGAAAAACCACCTGGTCAATTGTAATCTTGTAACTTAACTGCTATAAATTTAAGCTAGCAATAGAGCTCATGAAAGTAGTTTAACAGAAAAGACTACAATATGTAAGTTTCTCCAATCACAATGTCGTTGCTCACCTCTCCCATGGAGTACAGCAGCAAAAAGGAGAGAGGTGAGGGCAGGAGACCACGGGGAATTGAACATAGGGATACAGAAACTGAGTCTACAACGTTCCACATATTAACTCTGGAGGGGTAACTTGTCAGGCTATAACTATCAACACTGATTTTGTCTTATTAAAATTCTACATATTACTGCTGTATAATTTACTCTGTTACATAAGCTATACTAGAAGTGTCCAGCAATAACTCCATAAACCATAAACAGGCAACATGCTAAGAGCACTTTTCTGCCTCTGACTTCCTGGAAGAAAAACACCTGGAAAGGTGTGACTCTGAAACCCTCAGTACTCCCTGGAGATTTTTTTGATACTTCAGTCGAGCATTAGTTGAACAAAGACGACCTAACTGATCAAAATGTGCTTTGCCACATGAAATGAAATGTTTTTCCTGGCTGATGTGTATCAGGTTTAATGGTTTCATCCTCAGAATTATGTAGACGGCTTCCCTGTGTTGTATGATGTTACACAGTCTTTGTTTAGCACACAGCCACACCTTGACTCGTTGTTCTCTTCCTACAGTGGCAGTAAAAGTGTCAGTTTCAGTATTCACTGAAAACTGATCCCTGATTAAATAAATCGGTGTATATCCAGAAGGTCACATCCTTGGGTTTCATGCAATTTAGCAGGTTTTTGTTTTTTCCATATCTGAAATAGAGCACAAACGCAGACAACGTCTCCAGGAGAAAACTTAAATGGGCTTGATGAGCAATTTTTCTTTTTTTTTTTTTTTTTGCAATTTTAGAGACCACAGGCACAAACCAGACACAGCTGAGCTCCGCTTGGCACAACATGGAGGAGAGGATGAAAACATTATGAGTAGAAGTAATGCAGAATCAGCAGGTGTAGGTGCTGTAAACTTCAGTAATGACCATTGACATGAGCTCCTCTCAACCCAGCAGCAACAGAGTGATGTCTCTGAGAGAGAACCGCTGTGACAAAGTTCCAAAATAACCATTTGCAACACCTCAATTATTTATATAGCCTACATGTCCAGAAGATACAGAAGCCCTGAGAGGTCCATACAAGGAACAAGTTGTGATGGAAGAATGGATCACACATAGGACTTTCACCCAAGGAGACTGGGGATTGAATCCTGTTATATTTATTGATTTATTTGACTTATTCTTTTCATTTTTTTCTTTATTTTTATTTCAAAGCTTTCTGCCTAAAGGCCTGGAGGGCACACTTCCCCCATATACAGGTCTCTCATGAGCACCCCGAATGACAGGCGTACAGAGAGGTCCGGTAAAGAGAGACTGAGACTGTAATTTAAAATAACAGAGAAGAAAACATGAGTACTGTTAGTCCTATTTAGACTGGGATGAGTGATGCACTTCAGCCTCTTGTGGCTGACATGAGTATCACAAAAACAAATCACCTGTTTTCACAGGTTTAAAAAAAAAAAAGAAAAATGATCCTGGCAAAAACAAAACAATGTTCACGTGCCTCTCAGGGCCTCTGTAACAAAGATGCTGTCAGTGGTAGAATAAACAGGCAGCTGATGTGCAGGCAAATTAATTTAAACTCCATGGTTGTTCTTCTCTGCATATTTAATAACACTCATTTATGTTTGCAAAGTAACAGACAACAAACAAATGCAAAATAGGCTAGTTTGTATTTAGAGATACTAACTTCAATTAAATCGTGTTGTCTTGGTGAACCTGCAGTCTGTGAATAAAAGCTCTCCAATCTGAGAGGTACTGACCAATCTTGTCACTGTCTGCAGACTCTCATTAATGAAGTGCCCAAGAATGAAAAATCTATAAAATCCATTCGTTTATATGTTTTTGGTTCCTCCATTATTAATTTACTTGTCACTCTCCTCAGGTTTGTCAGTGACTCTCTGCTGTTGGAGGAGTTGATGTCAGACCCTCTGCTGCATCAGTACAGTGTGGTGGTGTTGGATGAGCTCCAGGAGCGCACCGTGCCCACCGACGTGCTGCTGGGCCTGCTGTGTGACGTCTGCCGCCAGAGGCCGGACAGCTTCCGGGTGGTTCTCCTCGCTCACCCAACCCTGGCGCCTCGCCTCTCTGCCTTCCTGGGACCCTCCGTCCCTCACCTTTCCCTGGACGGCCTGCTGGCCGACCCTGCTACAGGACATCAGGAGGAGGGGGGAGGGGTGGAGGAGGACAGGAAGAGTATGGAAATGAACAGAGTAGAGACGTTGTACAGGGAGCTTACATCTGGGAAGGAGCCTGTGGCTGCTGCTTGTCACATGGTGCTGGACCTTCACAGAAGAGGAGAGGAAGGAGACGTGATGGTGTTTTTGGCCAGTGCACAGGTACAAGTCTTATAACTCATATACCTCTGGGGGGATAGAAAATAAACCCACTTATAAATACTTTTCAAAACTTCCAAAGTTTCAGAAAAAGTGTATGGATGGTGTTATAGATTCTGGGTCGAAGAAAATGTTGTGTTAAATTTATACCAACCAGCTTTTTCAGTCTGAATGAACATGTATGTATGTATGTTAGGATAAAATATCAATATGTATTTGGCCAAATATCTATGAGATTATGTTTCTGACGGCCGTAACATTTCGGTCCAGGTTGATTTGACAACACCATCTGTGGTTGTAGGTGACAACAGCAGCAGACATCCCAGAAACCCCTGAGTAATCGATTCCTAACATAAAATGAATTGGCAGCTGTTTTGATAAATGATTAATTGATTGATTGACTTCTTTTCAAAGTTCAAATAACAAATATTGTCTGGGTGCAGCTTCTCCAGACTTTATGAGTTCTAGGGTCAGCGCACTGTTCAGGGAGTCGCAGAGGACAGAGCAACAATAAGTAGTTTTCAAAACTTCTAGTCACTGTGAAGCGGGAAGCAGCCCACCGCCTATTTTTGCTCTGTCCTCCATGACTCACTTGAACAGCGCTGAAACTAGCGACTGTGGAGTTTTTCCCTCATCATATCAGGAGAATATCTCCTCACAGCCAGTTTAAATATTCATATGGACAACTGACTATTGATGCAAGTGAACCTATCCATTATTACAAGACTGGTGGCTCCTCCCACAGATGTACAGTATTCATTGCCCCGCGTTGTTTTTACGAAGGAGAAGACAGCAGTGTACTGATGCAGATCTGCTCTGGTACCAGCTGTGGTTCATGTTCAGTATGTATGTGCACCATTTCCTGTTAATCCCTTATGAATAGGTACACAATCTGAATCCTATGTGAGAATGGTGGCCGGTAACAATGATGACTACAGCACACTGCGGAGAGGCAGGTGCAGAAATGAAAACACAATGAATAGCTCACGGAGAAACAACAGATAAACCAGATTCTTAAGTTATTAAGTGAATGACCAACACCTCTCTTCCTAATAAGGATGCTTAACAAGGCAGCTGGTTAACATTATTCTGTTTACATACTGCAATAATTACCACATCCTGGAGTGGGCGGGGTATAAACATCTCCTGACTGTTTTTTTGCAGAGGCAGACTCTTTACATTGGTTTGATTTAGACAATGCTCAGGATAGACCACTATTGGTTACAGGGAAGATTCTGAGCATCATATCACATATCACCTCAAAACTAAAAAGGAAAAGTAATAAGATATTGATCTGAGACATCAGTTCACCTGGTTCCCTCGATGCCTAAGTTCCCATGGTTTACCTTTTTAAACTCAGTGAGCAACAAAGATGAAGGAGCGACAGGATGCTGACCCCCACACTATAGTAAGAAAACAGAAACCTGCAGGAAGATGAATCATTGGTTAATCTGCTGCCACTGATTGGTCCAGAGCTTCATGAAGCAATGAATAGATGACCAGTTGACAGAATCACAGCAGACAGGGTATAAGAAGTTACTTTGAAGTTGTGGAAGTACTGTGGAATTATTTATATGAACAACAGTCATCAGAGGTTTCACCCAGATAATGAATGTGTCCCCTGTCTTATTGCCTGTGTGCAAAAATACAAAAACCAGTCTGTCTGCAAATGACAAGTCTCTCAGTAGAAATAGATTCAATTATTGTGTAGTAGAAACTTCATCATTGTCCATTAACACCTGGTCGTTACTGTTGTTGTTTTGTACTTTAAACAAAAAGAAAACTGGTCAAACCTTCTCTCTGTGGTTTCACTACCTTTGTCTCAGAGAGGAGTGAAACCAGGACACAACAACCTGAGAGGCCTCTGGCGCACTGCAGGTGTCTGGTGTCCTGGTTCACACACACACACACACACACACGCACACACACGCACTACCACACACTAAAGGTAGATGACTGTATACAACACACACACACACACACACACAATATATCGACCATTAGTCCTCCCCTCATGTCTAAAGCCTATGTATCACCACACCTACTGGTCCCGGACTCTCTGTCAGTCCTGGTGCTGGACTCTCTGTCAGTCCTGGTGCTGGACTCTCTGTCAGTCCTGCCTCCGGACTCTCTGTCAGTCCTGGTGCTGGACTCTCTGTCAGTCCTGCCTCCGGACTCTCTGTCAGACCTGGTTCACTGTGTCAGCTGAAATAAGCACCCCTAGAATCTGTGGAGGGTTAGAGGGCTGCTGTTTGGATGAGAGGATTAAAACTCTCTCCTTCTTCCTGTTGTGTAGGAGATAGAGGAGTGTGTGACTCTGCTGGAGAAGGAGTGTGTAGCTCTCAGTCCTCAGCTCGGTCCTCTCAGGATCCTCCCCCTCCACGCTGGACTGGGTGGACAGACCCAGCGGGTCTACGAGTCCGACCCAGAGTCTTCAACACTGAGGGAGAACGACAGCTCTCAGAGCGCGGACGTCAGCTCGGTGCTGGGAGCTGGGGGTGCAGGGGTCAAGAGGAAAGTTATCGTCACGGATACGCTGTCAGAGGCTTCGTTCTCCCTGCCAGGCATCCGCTACGTCATAGACACAGGCCTTCAACTCAAGACTGTGAGTCCATGTTCAGTGCTGACAAAATCATTGATTAAATTACAGACTGTCGTAATTCTGTTTACCGTTGTCTCTGATGTCTCAATTTAAGATGAGCTAAACCAGCCAAACCAGCTAAATATGCAAGATTTAAATTGTGCCTAGAGAGACAAACAATCATTGGATTGAAGTGAAAACAAAACATCTCAATGTTTCCTTCATGTTCAGGTTTACAATCCACAAATCAGAGCCAACTCACAGGTCCTGAGGATGATCAGCAAACACCAGGCCAACATGCGAGCTCAGAGGGTCAACAGCCACCTCCCAGGTAGGTCAAAGGTCACTGCTGCCGGTCTGGTGACTCCATTGCAGACTTTTACTAAACCAGGTCTAAAAGATGGATTTCATGACTGAAAATCAAACTGTGCAGCTCCAGTATTTTACTGTGTCCTGACCTTTTACCACTTGTGTTCTCCTGGTTGGTCTGCAGGGCTGTGTCTGCGTCTGTACCCCCAGTCTCTGTATGATGAGGGGATGGGGGAGGCTCATTGTCCAGGGGTGGTGGAGGAAAACCTCAGTCACTTGGTGCTCATGCTGAAGAGGCTTGACATCGCCGACATGGGACAGTGCAAGTTCCTGGACAGACCAGGTACCTGCATGAACTACTGAATAACATAGGAAGAGTTAGAGGAAGATGAGAAGATTGAGACCACTCTCATATCTGGGGATATATCAGAGGGAAACGCCTAGCCTGGATCAAATCCACCAACCAAGTCAGATAGGTTCACCATAGGTCTACAGTTTCAGACAACGGAGACCCCTAATGAGTGTTGACACAGAGTGTTAATGTAGGCCTGTAAAGCCTGAAGACGATGGAGAGGAGAGCTGTACATCCCCAGCTGTTCTCAGCTGTTCTCAGCACAGACATGAAACGGAGCTGATAGACGGAAGGAAGGAAGATGCACAGACACATTTTGGTCTTTTTCATGGAATTTATTGACAGAAATAACAATATAGACAAACAGCAAAGTTTCAATAGGGTCCTCGCACCCTCGGTGCTCAGGCCCTAATTAATACGGGCTTTATTAAATCCATTGAAGGTGACCACTCGACTTCCCTGCCTCTCATTCCCATAATCCTCACTCCCCTTCCCCTTCCCCTTCCCCTTCCCCTCCCCCCAGCCCCTGAGGCCCTGATGCAGGCTTTGGAGGACCTGGACTACCTGGCAGCTCTGGATGATGACGGGAACCTGTCGGAGGTGGGGATCATAATGTCGGAGCTGCCGCTGGAGCCGTCGCTGGCTAAAGCCCTGATCGCCGCCTGCGAGTACGACTGTGTAGACGAGCTGCTCACTATAGCTGCCATGCTGACAGGTGACTGAAGAGGAGGGAATCGCTTCACTGTAACACACACTGACACATACAAAGTGGAGTCAACAACTTATCTGGGAACAAAATGGAAAAATGAATGACATGTGATGTGATGTTTGTCTCGTCAGCACCTTCCTGTTTCATGATGGCAGACCCCAGCAGAGAGGAAGCTGCTGTGTCTCACTGGAGACCTCTGATGCACACAGAGGGAGATCACATGACCCTCATTAACATCTATAAGGCGTTCACAGAGCGTACGTACACTTCAGCCTCCATCACACACATACATGTCAGTGACAGGGTCCCTGCTGATGGGAAGCTTCAGTTCTCAGTGGAGAGATGATGTCAGCTGCTCTCAGAGCTCAACAGGAAGATGGGGTGGGGTTCAATATTAGCGATATTAGCATTAGCCAGACATAATGGAAAGTAAGCATCATGATCACAGTGGGCTCAGTGACTTACTGAATGGTCTGTGTGTTGTGATTTCAGATAATCAGGATGAGGCGTGGTGTACGACAAACTTCCTCAGTCACGCCTCCTTACGATTGGCTACAGTGATCAGGGCGGAGCTGCTGGAGGTGATGCAGCGCATAGAGCTCCCTGTTTCTCCTCCTGCTTTTGGTTGCCAGGACAACTGCACGAATATCAAGCGCGCTCTCATCTCAGGCTTCTTCCTCAAAGTAAACAACCAGTTTTGTTTCATGTCAGCATCCTTCACCCCTCGTCCCGTCGTCTCCTCTCCTCCTCTGAGGTCATGAGAAATGCTTCTTCTTCTCCTCAGGTTGCTCATGATGTGGACGGCTCAGGTAACTACCTCCTGCTAACTCACCGCCACGTGGCTCACCTGCATCCCTTCTCTTCCTACCTGTGTCGCCAGCCGCGCCCCGACCCCCCCAGCTGGGTCCTCTACCATGAATTCACCATCTCCCGCGACAACTGCATCCGCATCGCTTCAGAAGTCCACCCCCAGATGTGAGTCCAGCTGTCAGACAGGTTCTGGGGACAGTTTAAATGCACCTTATTTTTTTTAGATGATTTTCTTGATCAAACATCGTAAAAAGGAGTCATTGAGAACTGCTCAGTCGTTTTCTGAAGGTTAAACTCCTCGTAGAAAAATACAATGATAATGAACTTTGATGGCGGGTAAATTAATAAGGATCCAGCACTGACGACCTTGAACACCTTAGATTTATTAATAAATTGCATTTTTCAGTCATTCAAGAAATAACAGGTGGGGAGGAGCTGATGGCTCATTGCAGAGGAGGAAGGGACCTGTAGCGGGGTCTCATACAGCCTGGTATGAGCTGAATGGAGACACAAGACCAAGACTACGTCCACACTAATATGTTTTGGTTTTAAACGCATCTCTTCTGCTACGTTCACTCCTGGCATCCACACAACTCCAGAGTTTTTCAGCCCTAGGTAACTCTGACCCTAACGATGATGTCACACCCACGGTCGATCCCTGATTGAGTCTTATCAGCCTTGACGACCAGTGGTGAACACAACATGATAATGAATTGCAGTGTTACTGACCTTGTTGTCTTTGCTAGCAGCCGTATTTTAACACTAACCTGTCTTTGCTGTTCCTCCGTCAGAGTTTTTTATTAACTAACTGCAGAGTAGACAATCTGCTTCCTGTTTAAACTGAACAGAGACTGTTGTTTTTAATATTATTGTTAATAAAACACTGAGGGAAACAGGAGTCCAGCAGACAACATTCAGAGTCACAGTTAAAGAATCAGCATTAACATAATCTACTTGAACAAGCTGTTGATATTGACGAGCAGCTGTGCTAACTGTCTGCTCCGAGGGGAAAAGCCAACAGCATTCACCCTCCCACATGATCATGTTGGGATTCAGAGTGCAGGAGGAGAGAGGAGCTGTTCATAGACTGCTCTGTCTTCAGTTAGTCATTTGAAATAGTAAAAATATGCACAAATCAATATTTCACTGATATAAGGGGAGCCACAAATAGATCAGTGTATGGGAAATAGGGCCCAAGGTGGGCCCCTTCAGAGTCATGGCCCTGCTGCAGCCCCCTCCCACTCACTCCACTACAGATCCCAGGATTCTCTTCGGCCCTGATGGACAGTGTCTCTCAGCAGCTGTATGAACACAGGAAACTTTAGCACCTTTCAGGTCAGATACGATCCTTTAATGCAGACAGAACAGTGCAGATAACACTCATGAGACTGTGTCAGTCTTCTGATAGAAAGAAAGCTGTGTTGTGTATTATCCCAAATGTTGAACTGTTCCTTTTAATGAATACTGCATTCCTAACACGGTGGTTCCCAACCTGTGGGCCAGGGCCCACCAGTAGGCCGCGAAAGGTATTGCAAGTGGGCTGACAAATCATTTGCAAAACAGAATGATTTTGGTGAAAAAATATAATTAGGA
>NW_019525659.1:2215864-2221993 GCF_002814215.2 Seriola lalandi dorsalis
TATATACAATATATATATATATATTGTATATATAAAATGTTTTAAAAAGAATTGATCTTTAAAAATTTTAAATTTCTATGTTTTTCTCGTATTATGATCTAATACATGATCATGTGATAAACCATGATAGGAACTTCTACGTTGTCACTGAACAACATCGTTGCTGCTCTAACAACATTCAGGGGTTTATGGTTGTGTGTGGAGGTCCAGTACTTCATGTAGCCCACATAACAACAGTCCTCCAATGTCCTCAGTGATGTCCCTCTGTCTGCTGCAGGCTGGTGGAGCTGGCCCCTCAGTACTACCTGGGGAACCTGCCGTCGAGTGACGGTAAGGAGCTGCTGATGGAGCTGAGGCAGAGTCTGCAGCCGCAGGGCTACGAGCGGGACGGAGGGTCCGACGAGCTCAGCAGGACTCACAGAGACTCTGAGGGGACGGGAGACGCCCACAATCAGTCCAGTACTGAGCTCTGCGTTGTCCAATGAGTCGCAGCCGCCGGGGGACGACGCCACACACAGCTGTCACTTTATTGTTTGATCTGAGATTTGGTTCTTTGTATGAAATAGTCTGATGTGTGATTTCAAATGACTGAAAACACTAATGTACAGTAATACATCCTCCACTCAGTGGCTCTGGAAAATATTCAAACCTTCATGTTCTCCATGTTTTCTTGTGTCTTAACTTTAAATTTTTTAATTTTATTTTAAATCCTTTTTGTATTTAATGAGGGATTTCTATGTTTCTAAATTATTCTATAAAATAAAACCTGGTCACTGTGTCACTGACACAAAACTGTATTTTTAAATTGAAAACTGGAAGCAGTGAAGCAGTTAGAATATATCAAACCACTGAAACCTGAGATTCCCTTTAGAAGCAATACATACTACTTCAATGAACTGAGACACTGTTATGGTGCGACCTTTGACCTTTATCCCGATGCCGTTCACAGTTGTGGACTGATGAACAGCTGCTCAGGGCTGTGATCTGTAGCAGCGATGCACAGAGCTTCTATTTTTTCTGCTTTTCTTACTCTTTGTATAATGTTTCCTGTGTTTCTCTCTGACTGTCAATCATGACAAATCTCTGTGAAGTGGATTGGACAGGATGTGTCTGTTGATACAGACAGAGCTTTAAATAAAAGTGTGTTTTCATGTTTGAAACATCTCAGCTGAGTGCTTTTTACCTTTCAACCACCTCGCTGTGTTTCCTCCTCCTCTGTCTGTAACACTAATAATCCTGTGCTGTATTAAAAACCACGTGCAGATTTATTTGTGTGTTCCTGCGTCTGTCGAGGTGAACTCGGGTGGTCAGGTGGAAGATGATGTGTTCAGTCCGGTGTGTTTCAGCGAGGACAAAAACATGTTTGTGTTTCTGAAGCTGAACCTTCGTCCAGTGTGTTGTAAGTGAGTGCATTTTATTTCTAAAGCACAGCACCTCGGAGATGTACTCCAAACACTCCTCTGGCAGTCACTGGAGTCATGTGCTCCCTGCACTGTCTTTGTCAGGAGACAGGCTGCAGGGTTTTGACCATCTGTATAAAGAATGGCAGACGTTCAGTCCTGAGGACACAAAGGCATGGACTCATTTTTCAGCATTTATGAAAGATAAAATATGCTCTGAGGAAAATCTTCTATGTGTGATAACATTGTTCAATATTGCAATGAATAAACAAATACTGGAGTGTGCGTATACATCCCTGTGGCTGTTTTACCAGGCTCCAAAATCCATGACCACTTAGTCTGCAGAGTATCTTGTTTTAACCCGTGTTTCACTGAATGAGCCAACCTTATTGTGAAAACCCAGTGTACTAATGCTCAGATAGGAAAACTGAACAAGTGTCTATTTTCTTATACCAGCGTCACAGCAGGTGATTTAATTCTACATCTCAGCCTGGTCCGATGTGGCCACGACTCAGCAGCAGCAGACTGAAATAACAGTCACGGCTACAAATCAGGAAACTAGACTCATTTCCCACGATTTTCTTTGTTAAGAGTTTAAAGGAGTGAAGGTCAATGATCGAAAGACTTTCCCTCAGAGTGGAGAGGGCTGAGAACAGCAGTTATATCACATTTTAATGCTTCACAAAGAACGTAATTAAATAACTTCATGATAAAGAGGGTCACTTAGACTTATTGTTGGTTTGGTGTAAGTGATAACAGCACATGTTGTAATTCCACTTTTATTGTAGATACTGTAGAAGCAACATGTTGTGTTACATCTGCACATGTTGGTTTACACTGAACAGTGTGTCTTCAGATCTGCTGGTGATACAGAGACGGTACAGTGCTTCGGAGAACATGCAGTATATGTACATGTCAGTGCACAGACGGAGGTTTTAGTGACGGGATCATTAGTGCTGAAGGTGACATCATCAGGAGGAGCTGGTCACAGGCTTCTTCAGAGCAGCGTCCCTCATGGTGTGGTACTCCTGCTCATTCTGCTTGAACATCTTCAGCTCCACCTCAGTCTGCGTGCGCATGGACTGAATGTATAAAGACGCAACATTACTGACAGTATCGCACTTACACAGTGAAATGATGCTGAAATATCGAGATTTTATTGGCAAACATTAAACTAAATGAGTGTGTAACGCACCTCCAGGTCTCTCGTCATGGCGTGGTTGGGTCCATGGGTGACCATGAGGATGGCGTAGGCCTTGCAGATGAGGCTGTGGCCGGCCTCTATCTGCCCAGCGTGCCAGTGGGTGACGCCTGCCCGCATGATGGCCATGCCCAGCTGGGCATTGTTGGGGTGGTACAACTTCCTGTTCAAGAGAGGAGGATCAGTTCCCCTCTGAAGCTGTGATCATGAACTCAACAGCAATAGATTAACTTGTTGGTCCCAGAATTAAAACAGTGTAAAACTGGAACTTTATACATGAACATTATTCATAGGGATATTTAGAGTCCAGGAGGTTGAAAGGCTCTGAGCCTCTGTCTTCTGATTGGCTGACTGTTTTCTGAGTGATCCAATAAAAATAAAGCAGATTTCAGGTAAACACTCAGAGAAACCAAATCCTGCAAGGTTAGATGGTCAGTCCGGGTGGGCGGGGCTTGATAACTGCTTTGTTGTGACATCACAAAGTCCCAGAAGTCCTGACGGCTGGTTTTAAGGCTCAGTTTCTGAATACAGGCTGTGTGCATTTCTCTGTGGACTGAGGCTTTGATACTTTCACAGTATTAATATAGAAGCTAGACCTGATCTATAATCACACTACACATGGACAGAGACCTTTAGACTAGATGGGACTCTTAAATGGAAATTTATGGTGACACAGTGACTTTTGTTTTTGGAAATGTATGATGGGAGTTTATGTGCAAAGAATTATAGAATAAGAAGTTATTGTACAACTTTAAGATGAAATGTGTTTGTTCACATTCTTAGCGATGGGGAGTTGCCATGCAGATTGATGACGATATGGCTGTTATGTAAATTTGTACCAATATAGGGATTTCCTGTGAGTTGCTATGGTAATTTTGTAGTTTCTATAGAGATCTAAGGGCCATGGGGAGGTTTCTATCATCTTAACAATAACTCTATACCGATCTTATCTCTGTCCTTGTGTCTTCAGCAGTGGTGATCCTAGACTCTAAGGGGCCCCAGGCAAAGAAGCCCATTGAAGACCCCCCACCCCCTGACCTCACATGCAGACTTAATGTCCCCTGAACGCCTCACATGCAGGCTAACGGTAGACACTAGCTACAGCACACATCAGAGGCCCCACTAAGGGGGTTGGGGACAGCAGCAGTGCAGTGTATAGTGTGTTTATGGGAGGTTTAATTGGGATCATAGCCATCAGGGGCCCCTTTTCCCCTTGGGACTCCCCAAGCATTTGCCTGGTTTGCCTCTCCTGACGGTGCCCCTCTGGTCTTCAGTTTCCACTTTCATGGTGTGTGTAGTTACGTATCCCTCCATGACAACGTGCTCTGTCACCACTCACGTGTATCCCTCCACCATCTTGCGGGCGTAGCCTGCAGCCTCACTGAAGGACCGCATGTATGACAGAACCTCACTGGCCACGCTGAGGACACGCAGCCTGTACAGGTGAGTGTCAGCCAGGACGTTCTCCTGCTTCCCCAGACACTCATGACACAGCTTCACCACCTGACAGAGGACAGACGGAGGAAGGACAGAGGACAGGGAGAGGATGGACAGAGGACAGGGAGAGGACAGAGGAAGGACAGAGGACAGGGAGAGGACGGAGGACAGGGAGAGGACGGACAGAGGACAGGGAGAGGACAGAGAGAGGATGGACAGAGGACAGAGAGAGGATGGACAGAGGACAGAGAGAGGATGGACAGAGGACAGACGGAGGAAGGACAGAGGACAGGGAGAGGACAGAGGAAGGACAGAGGACAGGGAGAGGACGGACAGAGGACAGGGAGAGGACAGAGAGAGGATGGACAGAGGACAGAGAGAGGATGGACAGAGGACAGACAGAGGAAGGACAGAGGACAGAGAGAGGATGGACAGAGGACGGACAGAGGACAGACAGAGGACAGAGGACAGGCAGAGTTTTGGTTGACAGATGAAACAAATGCTGTTGGGTGAAAAACAAAGAGAGAGGAGATGGGGGGAGCTGACGGCAGAGGGGTTTACCTCATGGAAATCTCCCTGAATACGAGACTTGTCGATCTTCTCCAGACACTCTTTACTGAAGTCGGTCACCTCTTTCACTTTATCAGCTGAGGGCTGAGAGAAAGACACAGCAACAAGAAAAACCATCTGTATGAGTGTGGCTGTTTATGTGAGTGTCCCTCTGTTGGAGTGAGACCTCCCCCGTGTCCCCTCACTCACTTTGCTCTCTGCGGCCGCCATCATCAGGTCGTCCTTGATGTGCTGGCTGCAGTGACTACAGGTGCAGTCAAAGTGGAAATGCTCCTTGAGCTTCTTCTGGCGGTCGGCAGACAGGTCGAGGAAGTCCACGTAGCTGACTGTCAGCTCCTCGCCCTCAGGGATCTTCTCCAGAGCCCGCACCTCGATCCTGGGGAGAGGAGGACGACATGGGGTCTGGTTCTGTGGATCTCATCATACATGTTTTATGGCTCCCCTCTGCACTGCTCACTGTCGCTTTTACCAAACAGGAGGACATAGTGCATTTGATGGGGACTATTTTCAGTGGCGGATTAACTAGACTGGTAAGTAAACAGCTATTACTGCTAACATTAGCTATGTAGCAAAGTGCATCTTATCAGATATAATATTATTAATAGCTAATAAATCATGTATTATTACCGTATGGTTTTACTATGAAGAAAACATTTCATCTATCTATTGCACCTATTCTGTAACAGATCAAACGGACTGAACACACAGTGCTGTGTGAGTCTGTGTCAGGTAGGTGTCGTCAAAGCCACATCATGTGACAGGCGGAGAGGTGAACAGGTGTGATACGTACCTCCTCTGAGAGTGGAGAGCAGAGCTCAAAGCTGATTGGCTGCAACAGAAAGTGACAGTCAGTGACTGTGAATGGATGATAGTGGGCTTTGGTCAATGTGGTCCCTATGATCTGTCTAAATCAGGGTTTACTGTTGCTCTTTATGTTGTGCTCACACAATACATATCACATATCACATCATATATTGTATATAATGTACAATATATAGAGTCTATACTCTATAGACTCTATATATTGCATATACTCCCCTGGAAACACTCTTTGTCTTGTGAATATTTGTTGATGTTTTCTTAATTGTCATGGAAACACCAACCATGAGTAAAGAGTGAAGGTGGTGTCAGGACAGCTGTGTTGTGATTGGACAGCAGCTGTTAACGAGCTGTATCACACAGCAGCTGCGGAGTCAAACTGAGCAGGTGACAACAGAACTTACTCATATTACTTATCATCACCATGCGATGGGCCGCACCAGGCGATCAAACTGTGAAGCTGATGTGGTGTTGTCACTGGTTGTAAACTTTAATTTTATCCTCTATGTTTAACTTCAGTTGACAAACCCCTCAGACACATACTTGCCGTGGTTGAGGACGACGGTGCAGTTGGGCCAGCAGTCGTGGTTGACCAGACACAGGTTGGGGAAGAGACCCACACCAACAGCCTGCAGGCCTCTCTGGTCACTCAGAGTGAAGCCATTACACTTGATCTACAGACACACAGAGGGAGGGGGTGGG
>NW_019525659.1:2222013-2231793 GCF_002814215.2 Seriola lalandi dorsalis
GGTGGGGGGTGGGGGGTTGGTTGCAGTCTGGTGACATAATTCATGAAGTACACAGGAATAATGACACACGATGAAACATGCAGACTCACGATGCCAAAGATGTGTGAGATGTAGTCGGCAGAGTGCTGCTTCCTCCCGTGGGACCAGTACTGCTGGAAGTTGTGCACGTCAGTCTGGAGCTTCTTGAGGTCTCCTTCAGGCAGGTCGGCGACGTGGTCCTCCAGCTGGTCCACTGAGATCAGCTGACTGTCTGACGCGATGCCTGTGTCCTTGTGAATACGCCACAGCACACGAGCTGCCAGACTGCACAGGGGGAAGATAGATTTTGTTGATTCGTCCATTCATTTTGCTCATTCGTTTGTCCTCAACTCCATCTGACTCGTAGTGATGACATAATGTGCAGGATGTTAGAACCAGATCTATAAAACCAACACAGCTGTATCTATATCAACCCTAAAGGAGCTCAGACCAGGTCTTCCTCAGGCGTACAGAAATATTACATATGACGTCATGTCAAGAGTGATGTTGCCATATATGTCACCTATAAGGAGATATATTATTATCACATGTATCTTCTGGATATAAGAAGAAATAAGTTTATAACATACATATATATAACATATATCTATATAATGAATTTTTATATGATATAACATGTTTGTCAATGATAACTCTTTAATTTATATATGTACGTTTATTAAAACAACATACCTATATAAATTTTATTTGTTTATATGTTTTATGTTATTATTTTTCATTAATTGTAAACATGCCTCTTCTCATTCTGGGAAAGAGGTCTCAGACTTCTGGACCCTTCTGTTTATAATGTCAACATACAGTATATTAACAGGCTTTAGGATGGATATATATTTATGTCACATATTTCTACAATATAAGCATAAATACATGAATGTGTCTATTAATATAGTCCAGACATGATTTTTATATATGTTTTTATTTTATATGTACATATATTAAATTTGCATGTGGGGCCCCCAGGATGATATTCAGAGGGAGGTTTTCCACAGCAGGGCATTAATGTAACGGGACTACACGTCAGTGACCCTTCTAGTTCTTATTACATTCTTCAATCAGTTTTCTTAAATGAATGTATTTTTACTTTAAGGAGTCATGTGTGGTCTCACACCAGTCTGACCAGTAGTTGAGATATCCTGACACCAGTCTGTGGAGGGCAACCTGCCAATGGTTCTAACACAGACGTTACAGCACTGAGCATGACATGTCATAAACACAGTCACAGTGTCAGAGGTGACACACTAAAACAGGACCTTCACATCCTCTGATTTTATCCCTGGTAGTAAATAGATTCACGGACACTTTCTTACCGGACGTGCTCGTTGGGGGCCTTCCCGATCTTCTTGATGGCTCCACACTCCTTCTTATGTTCGTCCCAGCATGCAGTCTGGCAGGTGCGGTCGCAGTAGTGGGCAAACTTACACTGGGCACAGCGGTGCAGCTTGGCCTGATGCCGGAAACAGCTGTGGCACACCTGGGTGGCAAAACTGAGGAGCAAACAGACAAAACAGAGGTATCACAGCTGCACTGAAACATCTGGTGGAGGATTTTAAAATCCTGTGAGTTGGTTTCAGTGTCACAGAGTATTAGCCAACCAGAACACAGTCTTCCTTTTCCATGAAACATCACTACCCTGCAGTATATTTACCATTGACAGAAGCTGCTTGTGTTTTGGTGACTGTGGACAATAAGAAGGAAGCCATTTTGAAAATGTTCCTAATTTGACATATTTCCTGTAGAGTTCAGGTGCAGATGTTTTGGTCCTGCTGTCCTCCATGAGGTCATTTAATGATTCTCTGTTTCCTGCAGTGAAAGGCTGAAGTGACAGCGTTAGATTATTATTAGAGTTTGATGCAGTTATGTGTTTGTCTCTGACTTCTCAGAGCTCTTTGTCCATGAAATGAATAAACCTAACTCCTATTCTGGAGTCCACATGATCAAAGGTCTGAACGTTTGTTTGAGTTTGATGACTTTATCTAAGAGGCCTGGAAGAAAAGCACTGATTCGCTCTTACTCTGGTCTGTGTTGCAATTGTCCCCAGGGCTGGGGTCAGTTGCAACATCTGAATTCTTCCATTCAAATAAGTGTGAATGATCCGTCACATGTAATCATCTTTAAATGGTATGTGTAAATATCATTCAGATGTAAGTTCATTATATAAAAGTTTGGTTGGTTCAGAACAGACTGAGAGAAATATAGCAAGCGTTGCAACTGTCCCCAGTCTACTCTAATATTGTTAAATATACAGTTTCATTATTCAGAATACTTCATTTAATGCATAACATCATGTCTCACGTGTCTGGTATTTATGTATATTTATGTTTGGAAATCTTGTTTCCTCACTTCACCTCGTCATTTTATTTTAGTAAATGGTGAAAGTGGCTCAGCTTACAGATACAAGCTTCTTCCTGTAGAGGCCAAGATGGCGATTGCACAAAGCACAGTTTATTTCTTACAGGAAATACTCACAATAGACTGATGAGAAATTTCATTCTAGCCAGTGTGGAGAGAAAAATCTATTTTCCATGTTGCAGTAATTTTCTTTGATACCAGCTTTAATGGAGGTGTTCTACAGTCACTCAGATGAATGAAGACTCTCTGAAAAACTCATGTCTGCCTCAGTAATTATTAATGGAGATGAACTTAATCTCTGATAGGTGTCTATCCAGAAATACTTCTCTCAATCCATTGTTGACCTGTGTGACGACCTCCTCTTCACCTGTAGACATCTTCAACCACACAACTCAAACACGTTCACAACAGACCAGTCTCTGAAAACCTTACGTCAGATTCAACATAATTATATGACCCATCCCCCCACCAAGTTTGGTTCATATCAGTTCAGTACTGTTTGTGTGTTGATAAAGCAACATCAATCAGCTCAAAGCCACATATTTTCTTTTTGTTTGACCTTAAATTTTCTTCAACTCTTTTAAAAACATAGACTCCCGGAGCACTTTGTTAGGAACACCATAGTGACTGACTAATTGGGTAGAGTGGGTGTATGGGCAGGAATGTGGTCCTGCGGCTCCACCCTCCGATCACTGCAGTGCAGACTCTGGCTCAAAGATGGCAGCGCTCATATCAGAGATATTTTGGCTTCATTTTTGTACAGTGGGAGGAAGTGGAGGCATTTTGATACTGTTATCACTTTTTTTTATCATCTTTACAATATTCTTAATATGTGGTCACTCATCACATCACTGTTTTACTGCTGATTCCTGTAAAGATCCAAATATAGAAAGCTGCTGTGTCACTGAGGTTTTGTGACTTCATTACACATGAGTTAACTACATATTCACATGTGTTCTACATAAATATTATACATTTGATGTAATAATTTATTAATCCTCTAATATAATAAAACTAAAAAATATTAGCTCAGCTCTCTCAGTATGTTTCCAAAACCTTTCTGTGCACATTTTCTTCAGCTGCTTGGATGCTGAAAACAAACAGCAGCCTGCAGTGTGTGTGTGTGTGTGTGTGTGTGTGTGTGTGTGTGTGTGTGTGTGTGTGTGCATGTGTGTGTGTGTCTCTGTGCAGACAACAGCATGTGTTTGTGTGTGTAAACAGTTTACTCAACAGAGTCAGCTCAGAACAGACCTGTATGTTTGTTATGATTGTTGGAACACAACGAAGCCTTGTGCTTAAAAAAGACACACACACACACACACACACACACACACACACACACACACACTCTAGGACACTCATGAACATAAGGTAAGGTGGCCCATACCTTAACCTTAACCATCACAACTAAATGCCTAACCTCAAGTCTTAACAGCCTGAGGTTGTGACGCCAAAATGTCCTCACAATGCAGAAATGTTCACACTATGATGACTTCAAACTAAAATTGTCCACACAAACATAGAAAGACATGTAGACACAGACACACACAACGTGTTTGTGTTTTTTATGTTGTTTCTCCTCTGCTGCATGTTGATGAAGAGCTGCTGAAGCAACTTTCCTTTCCTGTCTTTTAACAACAACAATGAAGATCTACTCATGTTCATTCATATTCAACTTTGTTCACTATCCCACTAACCTAACCTAACTTAACCTAACTTAACCTAACCGACCTAACCTAACCCTAACCTAACCTAACTTAACCTAACTTAACCTAACCTTACCTAACCCTAACCTAACTGTAACCTGAACAAAACCTTAACCCTCAAACCACACTCTGCTGCGGGGAACTCAATATTTGTGCCCACAGTGACATTAGACCCGACAGGTTTGTGTGTCCCCAGTGGGATATGAAAACCAGCCAACCCCCTACACACACACACACACACACACACACACACACACACACACACACACACACACACACAGATACACACACACACACACACACACACACACACACGCACACACACACACACTCACTCTCTCTCTTGGACTGCTCCTGCCTTACACTAGGCTGATGGTCTCAGATGGCTCTTACACCATGTTACCAGATCTGTTCTAGCATTCCAGCACATAGACAAACCAGGATACACTCAGTTTCAATACACACACAACTATTAACCGAAAAGGAGAGTATTGTGGACACTGCAATATGTTCACTACTACAACTTTGAATAACAAATGTAAGCCTATTGAAGACATAAAAACCATCAGACAGAAGTCTGTTCGAGACATTAGAATAACATAAATAGGATAAGGCACATGTAAGTAAACACACACACACACACACACACACACACACACACAGGCTTACATAACAATATTACCATCTGGCCCCATACAAACACTGAGTAGGAGCATTGAACAAATCATTGGATGGGCCATGACTTCCCCGATTAGTAGTTCATGATTTTGGGAAATACGCCTGTTTGCTTTTTTGGAGAAAGTTAGTAGAGAAGGTCAGAGCCACTCTCCTCTCATAGGGCCAGAAGTCAATAAGCTTAGCTTAGCATAAAGAAATGAAGCAGGGGAACAGCTTTTTGCTCCAGCACAAAAACTCATTTTTAGACTTTTGAGATGTATTCTCTTAATCAGTGCGATTCATCTGTATGTGTATTTGTGAACTTAGGACAGAGCCAGGCTGGTAGCTTCCCCCTGTCTCCAATCTTTATGCTGAGCTATTAGATGGCTGTCTCCAGGTCCATGGTTAAAGGAGCCACTTGTATGTTATTGCTATATAAGCATTGTTAGCATTAACAGCTGTTTACTTGTTGACTTGCAGTCTTGCAAACAGCTTCAGCCATCTTTACATTTACAAGATAAGAGGTTATAATACATGAAGAGACAGCCTGACCGGGCTCGGGCTAGCTGTTTAGCATCCTAGCATCCGTTAGCTATGTAGCATGAGCTAAACTTACATATAGCTCCTTTAATGTACAGACATGAGAGTTGTTATTGTTGTTATCTTGGAAGCAGTTATAGACTCAGACCTGGATTTATATTCAAACTTTAATGTAGACTCTTAAAAACCTCAGACAAAACTGATTTAAAAATACTACTATTGGTTTATAAAACACTGATTCTGCTGCTACATTGTGAATCCCCCAGACTTATCAGCTCATCTGGCACAGGTCTGCATTCTGTCCTTAGAAACTAAACATGGAGAAGCAGCGTTCAGATTCACCACACACTGCATCTGCCACAAAACTTGGCTTTTTATATTTTATTTCAAACATTTTTTTGAAAGGTAAATAAATAGACTTTTGGTGAAGCCTCCTCGCTCTTGAAAACTGAATCCAAATGTTTGTCATGCTCAAGTTCACATGACATCCTGACAGCGCTGTCAGTGCTGGCGTCATGAAAATCTGGGGATCTAGAAATGAGTTCAGAGCCCAGAGAAGAAGAAGTCTGACCTACTGTCCACAGCACACCTGTAGTGTGTCAGTCCTCCAATCTTTCCATCTTAACTAACAACTACAACAACCGGGAGACTCGTACCTGTCGAAGACCACGGCGGAGAAACTGGGCTCGGCGAAGACCACCTCCCCAGCTCTGAGCTCTCTGGACGCCCTCAGGCCTCGACCTTTCTTCCCTGCATCAAAGAGTGCAGCGGTCTCCATGTTCCCCACAGTCATTGTACTGGCCAAACAAAACACAGAGGAAGGAGAAAGCAGCTGAGGGTGGGACGGGCTGAGGGCTAATGCTGCAGGGAGAGTTGTCAGGAAATTCTCACCAACATTCAGGAGCACTTGCCCCCTCTCTCCTTAGCCAAAAATAAATTCACCCCCTCTAGGGTTTATACCGCCTCCCCAGAGTGGGACGAGGGGAAAGCAGGGGGGAGATGAGAGGGGCTGGGGGAGAGCAGGGGGAGGCAGCAGAGGTAGAGGTGGTCTGTGGGTGTCGTCACCTTGTTTGGGTTGGTTCTTCCTGCGATATTTTGGTCCATCACAGCTGTGACTGTCCGTCAGAGCCACATGACAGGAAACAGAGCTGCTCAGACACATTCAGCATCTCTGCTCTGCTTTTTTTTATTTCCACAGTGGCTGTGGTTTCATCCCGCCAGGAGAACCTTAAAGCAGCATCGCTTTGCTTTTTTGCCACAAGGTGCGAGAGAAAGTAAATACAACGCTGACATATTATCATTTAAAGGTCCCATATAGAGTAAAGGCAGATGTCCATGTGTTGTTTGATTATAGATCAGGTCTAGTATAACCTTCATGAAAGAGGATTTACTGCAGGACTGTTGTATTAGACTTCATCAGTTTTAGCTACATGTTCCTAATAAACTGACAACTGAGTGTATGTTAGTAATTATCAGTTGTATGCTCAGGCTGCAAAGAGCCTGACTGGAGTTAATTAGTTGCTTTTGGTGCTGGTCTCACCTGTGAACTATGTATATGCACTGAAATACTAATATACACCTACATATACACCTGGTAGTCTGAAGATGTTTTTCAATTTAATAGTTTTATCGTATATTATTATTATCACCATATAACTTGTTCTACCCCTTTCTAATTTCAAAACTGTAATGCAGGAATAAGTTTACTGCAGAGAACATTTTACCTGATTCAGTTTTTTAAAATTATTTTATTTAGGATCTTTTACATTAGAAAAACACACACAGTAGAAACAATAGACATAAAACACCTAGTACAATTACACAAAACAGCATAACAGACAAGGGATTCATATCCAGAGCGCCGGACAGCAAAGGTGAGATATGAGACTGTCCCGTCCGTCAGGAGAATCAACAAACATAGCAGGGTCAAAAATGGCTTCCACGCCTTCTGAAAAACATTATGTGAATTCTGTTTGATATAATGAATCTGTTCCATCTCAGCAACAGAAAACATCTCATTCAGCCTCCTGTTTAAACATGGGGACGATAGAGACTTCCAGTTGATTCATATTAATTATGAGCTGTAGCTATGGCTGCTGTAAGAGCTGGTCTCATGGGAGGGAGCGGCCCTGTCCTGTCAGATCAAACTAATATTATATTATTATATAATGTTAGTTCGTTGTTTATTTAAAAAGCCAATTAAATATGTAAAAACAGAAATGACCTGGTCCTGGACTGAGCCAGAATAAGTGAGGCAGTGATCCTTCAGCAGGATCTGAGGACAATTTTAACAAGTAGTTTTACTTCTACTGGAGTAACAGTACTATAAAGTATAGGGGCTTTTACTTGAGAACAATCTTCCAGTACTCTTTACCTCTGGCCTTATGGTAAACGGTGTAGTTTTGTTTTGTCTCTCAAGACTTAGCTATGTAGCTTTCGTTACAGCTTTTCACAGTTCTGGTTTCTACTGGACCCTTTAACAATGTGGTCTCAGTGGAAATGTCTGTGTGTGTGTCTTCTGTCATTATCTATTAGGCAAAATGTCAAAAGTAATAAATAATGGCTGTTTCCTCCTCCTGATAATAACCAGTGATTAGTGTTTCATTTAAGAACAATCCTAAACTAAGATGGGTTTTCTTATTTATGAATGAATGAATGTCATGTTGTAAATTTGGTGGACATGTCTCAAAACTACTGTGATCCTGACTGATGTCCTGGACCTGAAGTCAAGCAGCAGTTCATCTATAAATGACTTCCTCCGTCATAGAAAGTGTTTTGCTGAGGTCAATGTGGATAAAAGGTTAGACATGGTGGAAGACACCAGCACCACCACCAGCACCACCAGCACCACCAGCACCACCAGCACCACCACATGGATCTGACCTCAGAATGAATCAGCTGAAAGCAACACACGTTTGTCTACAGATGTGTCTTCACATCCTGTAGCTTCTACTACGTTTAGATCTATTTTCTCCATCACTGCAGACACCGATGTTACTGACAGTCGGTCTGGAATGTTTTTACTGTAAATTTGATGAACTCTGGTTTGATCCTTCACCGACAGAGAGCTAAAGGTTGAAGACATACATTTAAAAATCAAGGCACATAAAGCGATGTGGTCCCGGTGCTGGACGGCTGCAGGCGCTGTTGTGTCTACACGTCGTAGATGTCGACGTGGTCTCCTGAGGTGTAGCTGTCATCCAGCAGCAGCTTCATCAGTTTGGCACAGGATTGCTCACAGGTGAGCACCTGGCCCTGAGCGAACATGTCTGTAAAAGACTTCCTGAGAGTGGGATCAACGGTTCTGGTTCTGGCCTCCGTGAGCATGTCAGTGTCCAGAGGTCCTGATTCAGCACAGAGGACAGAGAACAACGTTCAACTTTGTCCAAATCAACCCGTTACTTTTACATATGGAAACCAAAAGTGGTCAAAATGTAATCAATCAGACATCAAATAATAATAATCATATGAATAAATACAGGTTAAATGTATAATCCAATAAGGTTTTAAAACTTAGCTTGTTATTATGAAATGTTATTTCATTATTTCTGTTTGACAACAGCATTAATAATGATTTCATCATTTGTCACAAACTGTTAATCAATCCAGGTAAACAGAACAGAGCTCTGTGATTGGCTGTTGTTTCAGTTTGAAAGAGTAAACAGGAAGTTTTTATATTATATATTTTTGTTTATATTTCACAAATGAAAACCAAGAGATTAATTGGTTTTAATTTTGGTCTATGTTTAGCTTTAATCTATTAAAAAAAAAATCTAATTATCTAATTTTAGTCACATTTTATTTTCAAATTGAATATTAATTACTGAATTGTTTATTTTATTGCTTATTTCCATTTAATCCTTTTTAAAATTTTGTTTTTTAATTTGAATTATTGAATTGCTTTTTAATTTCAACTAAATTAGTTTAGTTATTAAATATTTTATGACCCCTTTATTATTGCACAGTTAAGTCAATTCATAACGGCTCTTCAGGTCTCACATACTTTCCAATTTTTTATTTTTTTGTAAATGGAGGAACTTTAAAGGGCTGAAACAAGAACAAATGCTACGTGTAAAATCTGACATTACTAGTTTGGTCTGATCCAGTATCACTACACCTGATCCAGTATCACTACACCTGATCCAGTATCACTACACCTGATCCAGTATCACTACACCTTTAGTAAAGAACTTACCTGGGGAGTAGTTGAGCACCCGCAGGTCCGGCTCCTCCTCTGCCAGCACCTTGAACATCATGTCTCGGGCGGCCTTGCCGGTGCAGTACAGTCCCCAGGAGCGGAAAGGCTTCAGGGCGCACAGCGAGGAGATGTTGATCACGGTGCGGCGCAGACCCGGTCGCTGTGGAAACGCCTGCAGGATGCTGGCGGTGAGGCACAGGCAGGAGCTGACGTTGAGAGACAGGTAGGAGTTCACCTCAGCCATGTTGGTGAAGCTTTTGGTGTAACGAGACACATCACCCAGGGAGGCTG
>NW_019525659.1:2231870-2255374 GCF_002814215.2 Seriola lalandi dorsalis
GAGGATGAATCAGGCAACTGTGCAAATAAGCAGGTGAAAAGCTTTAAAGGGTCAGTTCACCCAGATTACAGACAAACATTCCTACTTACCTCTAGTGATATCATACAAACAGTCTGACTGGGTTTTTACATGTATGAACAGCATTTAAAAAAAATCACATCTAATTAATCACAAATTCACTCCATTCAGATCAGAGTTAAATTAACACACATATAGATTCAGTTTATATTCAGACCATTCAGAAAGTATTCAGACCCTTCACTTTGTTCACATTTTGTTCTGTTGCAGTTTCTATGATAACATCGTTTAAATTAATTTCCCCCCTCATTAATCTACGTTCAACATTTCATAATGACAAAGTGAAAACCGAAGTTAAGACAGTTTTTAAAATGTATTAAAAAGTCAAAACTGAAAGACTACTGTGACATAAGTATTCAGACACTTTACTCAGTTCTTAGTTGAAGCAGCTTTGTCAGTGATCCCAGCCTCTGGTCTTCTTGGGTCTGACGTGACATCATAAGCGTTGTGTATCTGGACTTGTGGATTCTCTGCAGGTCCTCTCAGGCTCCGTCAGGCTGGATGGGGACCGTCGGTGGTCAGACACGTTCAGGTCTCTCCAGGTTCAAGTCAGAGCTCATTCACAGAGTCACTGTCACATGTCTTGGCTGTGAGCTGAGGGTCATTGTTCTGAAGTCCTCAGCTCTGGACCGAGTCTTCATTAAGGTTCTCTCTGAGCTTTCAGCTTTCCCTCAGCTCTGAGCAGTCTCCCTGTCCTCCTATCATTCTAACAGAACGCTGCGCTCTCTAACGCAGGTCTACTTGTGGTTCCTAGAGAACCTTCAGCTATCAGGCTTTCTGCTCTCACCCCACCCTGATCCTGGCTCTGATGGAGGTTAGTTCCTGTTAAAGAGTGTTTTCCTCCCCACTGTCACCAGGTGCTGCTCACGGTGGAACTGTTGCTTTCTCTCTATAATAGAGAAAGGTCTCGACCGTACCCTGTAAAGTGCCTTGAGATAATGTATATTATGATTTGGCGCTATACAGATAAAACTGAATTGAATTGAATATTACAAGTACGAACACAAAATGTTTCCCTTGCCCTCAGGGCTTCCTGTTGTCAGAACCGGTTTCACTGTTCACTGTCATTATGGGATGTTGAGTGTTGACTGATAAGGGGAAATTTAATGTAAATGTTTTTAACAACAACACATGAAGGGGTCTGAAGACACTTTTTACACACACACACACACACACACACACACACACACACACAGTTAACGTGGTAGAGTAATAAGCACAAACACCTGTAGATGTATAAAGTGTCATGGCACATAAATACTCCAGTAGAGTACAGTACTTCATATCTGCTGTAGATGAGTAAATAGGATTTTTTAATTTCAGCCAGATGTAGCATTAAATCGACTGAATCACTGGATGAGCTGCTGTTCTCACTGACCCCGGTGCAGTCATGAGCTCAAGGTTTCTTCTTACCAGCGTTGTTGACCAGTATGATGTGATCTATGTCCTGACAGAAACGCTCTTTAGAGGCTCTGACGACGCTCTCCACTCCCTCAGCCTGACCCAGGTCTGCCGCCACACACTCAGCCACCAGCCCCGCTCTACCCTCCTCAGACTCGGCCAGCTCCGCCTGCAGAGAGCGCAGGTCGTCTCCGGTGCGGGCCACTAGGACGAGCACTGACCGCGGCTTCATCCGCCGGGACATCTCCCTCGCTGCAGTCCGGCCGAAGCCTCTGGAGGCCCCGGTGATGATGCACAGCGCCCGGCCCAGGTCTCTACTGTCGGTGGACGACATGTTCCTGAGAGGCAGAGGAAGCTTATGGACAGTGTCTGAAAGCTCCGGAGCAATGCGATTTTCACCCGATAAGAACGATTCTTCTTCTGAGGTTCCAGCAGCGCTGTAAATCCACTTGTTGCCCTGTCGCCATCTCCCGGTTTCACACCAGTTCACACGCATTAACACACACGGCATCACCAGAGGAGAGTGAAGAGAGACTGTGTGGTAATGATGACTGAGTTTATATCATCTCATCACGGGAGGCAAAGTCACAAGTACGAGATAAGTTATGAAAAACTGGACTAGCAGAATACGCTTCCATCGTAATTACATTGTAATCAAATTACAATCAATATAAATTAACATCAATATATATACTATATAATATTATTTTAATTTTTTTATTCAACACCAGTCCTGTGATTAGAAACCATGATGCTTTATTATTTTTTTGTGGAATGTCAGATTTGTGATTATATATTGTAAGGGAGGGATCAAAAATTGCATTTTTAATGGGTTTCATTTTTGTCTTTAAGGTCCTGAGTGTAATTATTTTGTGTACATAGTTTATTATAGACATAGTTCAGAAGCTGAGGTTGAAATTCCAAAATTCCCCCCAAAAATACACACACTTGGCAAAATGTATGCCATTTGCATTAACAGCCAAAAAGTCAAAAAATAAAAAATGAAACAGACAAAAATGTCCCTGAAACGACCCGTGACATTTCAGTGAAACAGAGACAGGCAGGAAAAAGGCTTTTTTTCTTTTTTATTTCACTTGAGTTATAATAAACAAAAACTAATACAACTGTTTTCACAAAAAGCTACTGGATTTCAGTCAAGTCTTGAATATCTGTTTATAATGAATCAGAGACTTAACGTGTATTAAACAGCCAACATATTCACTTGTCTCATGGCTACAGTAAATTAACAATGTTGGTAAAAAGTTCACACACCATCAGAATGTGAAGGCGCACACACACACACACACACGCACGCACACGCGCACGCGCACACACACACACACACACACACACACATTTGTAATTCTAGGTGTGTGAAAGAGTCTGTGAGTCTGAGACCTAAAAATCATAAAAATGTCTTATTGTAATAAGCACAATATAACGCAGCTATTGTTGGGAAAATATAGATAAAATCTGAATTTAAGTCGATTTAATCAATTCCTGGTGAATATATATTTTCTTCACATTCTATCTTCAGAAGTCTTCCTCTCTAAATCCTTCATCCATCCTGAACTGAAAGCCACTTTCTCCTCAGCCTCTACATGAGGGAAACATGAAGTTATATTTTTAAAACATTAATTAAAGTAGTAGACACAGAAAACTGAACCTACCAGTCCTATTTGAAACATGACAGAAGCATAAATTAAAGGACTTGATCTTTTGGATGACAGAGGAATGTAAGAAATTCATCACTTCTGGGAGACGACAAAAAAGGAATGTTAACAAATCCAAAGTGTTTAGTAATGGCTGTAAAACTATGGCTGACAACAACCTCTCATCATATCCTCACTCCCACAAACTGAAGCAGCTGTAAGTGTTTGTATGTGTGGACAGATGTGGCAGATGTTGAGGGTTGAGTTACATGTTGGATTCACTGTGAGCGCGTTTATCGTTTTCAAAATCACTATCCTGGGAGATGAGCTTGTAAGGTTTCTTCCTCTCCTTCTCCTCCAGCACCGAGTTTCCCATCTCCACGTCTCTGCTGCGGAGCTCGTGTCGAGACAGGAACTCCACGATGCCGGCTCCGATCGAATCCCCCAACACGTTGGTGGTGGTGCGCAGACGGTCCCTGTGTGCAACCGAAATGTGGTCAAATTATATTCACAAGACATAAAACAAAGTGATGATTTTCAAAGGTTTGAAAGATTACAGTTGTTTTGAAAGATATATTACTAAAATTAAAATGAGGTTTTGTCTGTCATAACTGTTTCATATTCACGATAAACATCCATCCATCCCTTTTCTGCTGCTTGTCTGGAGTCAGGTCATGGTGGCAGCAGGATGAACAGGGTATTCCAGACGTCCCTCTCCCTAGCAATGTCTTTCAGCTCCGTCTGGGGGACCCTGAGGCATTCCCAGACCAGATGAAATATATAGTCTCCATCATGTTCTGGGTCTACCCCGGGGCCTGCTACCAGTTGGACCGGCAAATCACCATAGGGAGACACATCAGTAGAGGATTTTCACTCCTGTCCCATCCCAATTCTGTGACAGAATTTTAAAAAATCCTGTCCCGTCCAATCCTTGATGAATGATTTCTTAGATTTCTTGGTAGAAGATACAAATTACCAATGTTCCTTAAACGTCTCAAATGCAGACAATCAGTACATTCTACAAATTTCCAAGGTGAACTAAATGCCTCTCATGACCCAAAGGATTCCTGAAAAATTGTCAGCCTCTACCACCTCATTCCTAAGGACACAAAGGAGCAGCGACTCTACTCCGAGCTCCCTCTGGATGTCTGAGCTCCACACCCATCTATCTAGGGCTGAGCCCAGGCAACCTACAGAGGAAACTCTTTTCAGCCACTTGTATCTACAATGTCATTCTTTTGGTCTCTACCCAAAGCTGAGACCACAGGTGAGGGCTGGTACATAGATCAACTGGTAGATCTAAAGCTTTGCCTTCCAGCTCAGCTCCGTCTTCACTACAGCGGTCTGGTACAGCGCCTGGACTCACTGATGCAACGCCAGTGAGAAAGGAAGAGACAAAGCTGAAGACAGAGGTGTTGTGCAGACTGCAGCCATGTTGTTACATTATCTTGAGCTGACATGAACAAGGAAGGTCATCAGGGAGCTAAATGCAAGCAAGAGTAGCGGTTCAAACTAATATGGCTAAAATCGTGGCTGTTAATGGGGATTGAGGCCAATGAAAGTACTGTAGACAAAGGTGGGTCCTGAGTTTGTTGGAACGAGAACTGACCACAGCTGAGGTTTTACGGAAAGACCTGAACTTCACCCTGATGCCTAAGGAAAACCCACTGCATGAGATCACCATCGCCATGGAGCAGGCTAACCAGGGACAGAAACAAAGTGGACCATCTCAGGGGTGACATGTCTTATGATGAACCTTACAACACCTTAAGATCCCGGAAGAAGACAGTCCCTGAGAAGAAGACAGGAGGAGTTTCCCTCTTCACCTGTTTCCAGGTCCTGCTTACTTCTCCCCGGCCATGTTTGTCCCTTCAGCTCCCCATTTGAACACCTGTCTTCTTACCCACCTGACGAGCTTCCCCACCCACTCACACACCTGTTCCTAGTTATCTCATTATGCCATCAGTATTTTTTTGTCACCAGCTCCAGGTTTTGTTCCCTCTTGTTTTCCCTGTGTTCCTGCTACCTGACAGCAAGTCAGTTCTGTTGAGGTTGCTGGTGGCAGCACAGACGGGGAGGACCCAAACATAGACTCACCAGACAGGATGATCCATTGGGGGAGTTTCACGAGAAGAAAAATGGCGTACAGGCAGACAGGTGAGTTCACAAACAGGCAGGAAAATGAGCAGGTATAGGACAACAACTTCAATAGGCCTGTAATTGTTGAACAAATAGCTTATATGATAATAGGAGTCTATTGTCTGGCAATTGTTCTATTTTGGATTGCAGCGCATCCCAGTAGAAAATATGCTGCGGCCCTGTAGCGGTCCATGACCCCATGGTCGGGGACCACTGCTCTACTCCCATGAATAATTAAGAGACTAAGTAAAATCCTTTGAAACCACGTACCTGGAGCAGTGATAGTTTTTTTCTGCCTTTTAAAATAGCAAAAGTGACATGAACACGCCCTGCATGTGTTTGCACCATGTGCTGTAGGCTGAGCGCTTTGGACTGTTACAATAGAGCTCTGAGTGCAGCAGCTGTGGAGAACACTACACAGAACATGGGGGAGACGCTGTGGAAACAATAGCAAAAATAGCTCCTTTATACCTTTGTGATAACAGCAAAGTTAAAGGGATGGTGTCAGATTTTGGGGAAAAACACTTATTCACTTGCCTAGAGTAGAGAAGCTACAGTCAGCAGAGTGTTAGCTTAGCTTAGCTTATCTTAGTATAAAGACTGAAAATGGGGGGCAAACAGCTAGCCTTCCTCTTTCTGAGGGTAAACAAATCTGCCTACCAACACCTATAAAGATCACTAATTAACATGTCATATCTCATTTGTTTACAGTAACCCAGTTCTGGTTCTGTGCTGGACTGTTTCTTGGCTGGACCAGTCGCAGAAGGAGGTCTTTAACAGTTAGATGTGTTCAGACTTATTTAAACCTTTGTGAAGATTCATGAAGCTCAAAACAATTAGCTTGATTCACTAATTTAAACCTGTGGTTGCTGGTAATCTTGCTCTATGAAACACTCCTCAGGTTTATAACATATACACTTCTGTTAGAGACTATACTTTGTTCCATTCAGTGCGAGAGGGCCTGGGTTAGCGAGGCTTCCTGAAGACAGGCCATTCATATTTGGTCCATCCTAGTTAAAGAAGAGAAGGGTTTCTGCTTATTACCCCAGTTAGCTGAGTAATTTCTGGGAAGGGTATTCTAATTGAAATGATTAATTTGGGAAACCTAATTATGTTTCTATGTTAAAACTCATTGCAGAAAATATTCAATACAAAAGGGAAGATGTAGAGCAAGACTCCAGGGAGGCAGGAGAAGTGTGTCACTAGGTGGTAGTAGATACAGAGCTGCTCTTGACCTTTAAAATGACAGCGATGATTCATGGAGGGATGTGAGGTACAGTTACAGCACTTCAACCTGTCACACTCCTGTGTTTGACTGGCTCTTATACTGTATTATTGTTCATGGGTTCAAGCTACTCACAGAAACCAATCAACGGCAATGATGAGAGTGATGTCATCAGTAGGAAGTCCAACAGAGGTTAGTACAATCACCATGGTGACCAGGCCTGCCTGAGGGATGCCAGCAGCTCCAATACTGGCTGCAGTCGCTGTGATACTTGAAGAGAAACATACAGGCAGTTCAAAGGCTGACTTTTATTACAGCAACTTTTGGTTGTGATCCCCCTCTTCTTTTAATTCTTACCTTATGGTGATGATCTGACCAAAGTTCATCTCCATATTGTTGACCTGAGCAATGAAGATGGCTGCCAGCGCTTCATACAGAGCCGTTCCATCCATGTTGATGGTGGCGCCCACAGGAAGCACAAAGCGTGTGATTCGCTTATCGATTCTGTTGTTTTCCTCCAGACATTTAAAGGTGACAGGGAGGGTGGCCGAGCTGGGGGAGAAAAGGGCAGAAACACGTCAGTACATGCATCAGTCACATCACTGTTCTTAACGATGCAACGTATGCTGCTGATTCTGATTCTTCAGTTCAGTAGTGAGTTCAGTCTGCTGGGTTGAACTGTTACATTCAATTCAGTACAAGTCTGGTCTTGTACAGGTTTTTCAGGTTAACAGCTAAGGAACAAATTCTTTGTGATAGTTATCAGCTCATGACTCAGTAACCAGGAAGTAGCTGACAGCAGAGCTCTCCAGAGCTGAGCTCCACTGCTGAAAGCTACTGATCTAGTCAGTGACAATGCATCAGTGTCATCAGTTCAGTTTAAGGTTTAAAGATGTCCTAAACAACAGTAATATCTGTGTTCAAACAGAGACAACAGGGAACGCTTTGAGAGCGTCTCACAGTGGCTGCTAAGTGTGTGACCAATGAAAAAGAGAACTTGAGAAATAAGTTCAAACCTTACATACTTCAGCACTATGGATGCAAATCCCGCATTTCTTACGTCAAACAGCTACAGGTGCACTGTGTGACAATCCAACAAGAATACTGACACTTTAAGCAAACAAGAAAGTTTATAGATTGTAGGACATAGTTCAAAAGCCGGACAGATCTGTTTTTTAGAAACTATACTAGACACCCGAGTTTGACTGCACTGAACTGCCGTTCCCAAAATGCTAGCGTGTTTGTTCCAGGTAATAATTGTGATTCCTTTAAGTGTGGTAGTGTTGGGCAGGACTCACCTGGAGGAGGTCCCCAGGGCTGTGACCAGAGCTTGCAGGAGTCCGGCAATGAAGATAAAGGGGTTCTGCCGAGTGATGACAAAATAAAGTGTGGGAAGAATAAGAATAGCATGGATCATTAAGCCAATGATGACTGTGATGGTGTACATGCCCAGCTGGCCACCCATCTGTGTCAGATCATCCATCTCCACAATCTTTCCTGCAATGAGGAACAGGATACCAATGGGGGCGTACCTGAGAGGGGGAGAGGAATATTGAGTTACCGAACTGATGGTAATGTTTGTTCAAAAGCTTCCCTGATAGTGAAGTCTTACCACATGATGATGGCAACCAGGCGCATGATCGCTTCATTGAGGCTGTCGAAGAAATCCCTCAGGAGCTGGCCCTGCTCCTTCATATTGCCAATTATCAAACCAAAGCACATGGAGAAGACCACCAGCCCGAGGGCATTGACCCCGTACACCTGACCTGGCACTGGGATCACTTCCTCCCGGGTGATCTCCATGACCTCTTGGGTGCCATTGGTTGAGTTGAAGAGGGTGTCATTCACTGTTACTGTCATATGGACCACTCGTTTTCCATATTTGGTTTTGAACTGGAGAATGAGAAAATTAAAGTTATACCAGTGGAGTCTGGTGCAGCAGACTGTGCTAAACTCAAACTTCAGAATCTCGTAGTAGTACTCTGTGTTAAATTACTATTTCTTAAAGGTTGTAATGGACCCCCGACATTTGATCTAGTGGAACCATCAAGTCAAAGAGTTTCATGGCCTTTCCTATAGCGCCACTCCCAGGTCAACCTCTTCTTTGTCAATAAGAGATCAACTTGGATTATGACATTACCTTGGATATACATGACTCTCAGGGGGTTCATCCTCTGGTGATCATAAATTGCCCGACAGTGCACAGGAATATTGACATATTCAGACTGGGCTTGTATTAATTCTCAAGGCTGGCTTTGTGTTTAAGTTGGTTTCTGTCTTAACCATGTTGCGAGGTGTTCGCCTTTGCTTGGTCAGAAAGTTGTTAGATACATTATTTTGTGGGGTGTAATGAAGATTCAAGAAACTATGAGCTGCTTGCCAAAAGATGACCTGTTGTAAGACTTGATGGATACAAAGTGCTGCAAATTTGGTAAATATTAATAGTAAAGCTCACCTGCTGTGTGCAGGCTTGGACCAAGTTTGGTGGGAACATGTTTCTGAAATGAGAAATCAGTGATTAAGAGATGGTGTTGACCAGTTACTGTCACATGTCATTTTTGTGACTTCCTTTCTGATGTGCAGGCTACCTGATCAGATCTAAGAAGGCGTCAGCGGGACTGACTTGCTCTATTGTCTGCTGCTTCCCAAACTCATCTTTGGATCCTTTTCCTGGGTGGATGATGAGGACGATTATGATACCTATGAAGACTGCGATGAAGGTTGTGGTCATGTAGTATATCACGGCTCTCATGCCCATCTTTCCTGAGGCTTTGCTGTCCAGAGCTGCCATTCCTAATGGACAGAGGGTTGAAACGCAGTTCATCTGAGTATTAAGACATGAAAAAATATTCTTTACCAATAAGGAAGCAGATTATGGGTAAATTATGTAACAGTGTGTCAGGTAGATCCTACAACCAGTAGTCCATTATTATGAAGCAGACATTCTGTGCTGGTGTGCTGAGCCTCCACTGTTTCAGCAACAGATGAAAAATACTGTTGCACACCACAACCACACTCAACTGTATTTCTCCAGACAATCACCAAAACCTTGTGTTTTAAAAAATACCCACATTTCTCTCTATTGATGACCTGGTGGTATCTATTGATTTTCCAACCCAGTTTAGATGAAACACCGCCCTCTTCCGTTTGATAATTGATCGAATGGTGCGCTTCCCTGTTAGTTTTGCTCTTGGTCATGTGTGTTTCTGTGAGATCCAAAGTCCGTGGACTCGCCTCTCTGAAATGGTTTAGTGTAAATGCACAGTGTGAGGCCCTGTGTCTTGACTGAGTCGTCTGGTTTGTAGGTTTACGATCATCATGTTTTACGTCCTCATTCTCATGACGACAGACATGTTCTGAGATTTTGTTGAGTCCCTCACCTGCTTCTGCAGATGTGTCCACTTCATGCTCATGTTGATTCTCACCTGAGACTTTGGTGCTGGTGTCGACACAAGATGGTGATATTCCCCCTCAATGTCCGGTGTGGTTGCTGACCATGTAAAACTGACCAGATGTCACTGTGCCTTGTGCTTTTGTATCAGAGATCCAAACATGGTCTCCAGGTGACAGGTCCCTTGCTCTTTGCCTCATATTGAAACATTTTGCATCCATCCATCTTTTTGCTCTCTGCTGGAGTTTGCAGGTCTGAGAGAGTCAGGTGCAACCGCTCTGGAAGGGTAAAGCAATTTGGTGCAAAATAATCTACCACTAGCAAGTACTGTCTCTTTGGGTGACTAGATCTGCATCTTGTTTTTGCCAGGGCTTGTCTCGAAATCTGGTTGGCATCAGAGGTTCTTTTGCACCTACCCTTTCTTTGATGCATTCTCTGCATTTAATACCTCACTAATCTGACTGCTTAGTCCAGGTCAACACACTTTGCGACTAGCACATTCTCTGCATTTTACCATCCCCTGGGGGCCTTTGTGTATGAGGAATGTTAGCAGGCACACCTCACCTTGTGCCATGCAGTATAAGTCCATCATGCACACTTAGAACTACTCTCTCACGGCAGTAGTGGTCAAACTAACTGGCCAACTCCCCACATGGTATTTCATGACTTGTGTACAAACACCATCAGCACACAGCTGCTCGCAAACATATCTATCGCTTCTCGGGCGATTGTCCAGCACAGACTCAAGGTAGATATTAGAGTCATCCATCATGTCATTATCAGCTCGTGTAGACCTGTCTTTGAGTGTGTCAACAGTTTTGAGCCTTTTTATAGGCGTGTGTTTGGTTATGTAGGAATACGTCATTCAGTGCATCCTGAATCTATATACGAGGTGGCAGCAAGTCCCAAGCCTGCCTACCTAGTAGACTTATAAGAGGTTTGTGGTCAGTTTCCAGTTCAAAATGTAGTCCAAGGATGAAACCAATAAACCCCTCACAGCCCAAAGTCAGGGCTTGTGCCTCCATTCTCCAGTTGAACATATCCCTTTTCTGTGTCTGTCAGTGACCAGGAAGCATAAGTGACCGGTGACCAAGTCTCTCCATCCTTTTGTTCATCACTGCCCCTAGTCTGTACACTGAGACCTTTGCAGACATTTTCAGTTGCTTGTTAGGGTCACCCAGCTGGAGGAAAACAAAATGCCCCCTTTTTGTCTTTTTCAGCCAGATTTGGTATGAACTTCCCTAAATGATTCACCATACCTGTGAAGCTCCTGAGCTCACTCATATTCATTGGCACAGCTCTCATTTATGTGGATCTGGCCTCAAGCCATCAGCTAAGATGATGTAACAAAGAAACCTCTTTTCCCAAACTCACACTTTGACATAATGAGTGTGACAGCTGCTTTTCCCGCTCGATTCAGGACAGCGTGCAACCTAGGATCCTAATCCTCATCTCTAGGATATCATCCATGTGGCAGACAACACCTTCTATGCCTGCAGTAAACTCAGTCACCATCCTGTTCTGGAAATGTCCTGGGGCGGAGGTAATACCAAATGGTGGGCAGTTAAAGTGATAACACTCGAATCCATGTACTTATAGTACACTGCATGTTGCTGTACTTGCTAATGTGAACACACTTATGCTCTCAAAATATCAAATGTGAGTATGGGAGTACACAAGACACAGCCACAGTTACACCTGAGCCAAGTAGCAGAGCCTGTAACCCTGAACCATACTGAGCCCACCCCATGACATCATCAACAGGTTAAATGCCAAACTGTTCACACTACACCACATGAACAAAACATTGGGATTTCAGCAGTGTCATTTTTTCCTTCATGTCCTGCCTCCATCATCTACCCAGACGCCACCGCTCGCCAACACACACACAGACAATCAAGACCTGATCTTCTGGACATTGTCCAGAGTTCATGTAAGAAAACACTGTTTAACTGCTGCCTCAGCTGATCATCTGTCATCTGATTATTGGTGAAAAGCTGCACAGATGCTGGACAAATAATATTGGGGAGTGGGAGAAGTTATTTTGAGTGTACAGGGATCTGGAAGGTGAGTATGGAATTTAACTAGGATTCCCAAGGTGCATTTCAGATGGAATCGACCAACTAACTGTAAATTCTGTTACATGTATAGCTGAATGCAAGCTGAACCCAACGATTACATTTTGTAGACAACACAATCTGCAGCTTCTCTGTAGCAACTAATCTGAGGTTTATGGGTATTATAGAGTAGAGAACTTACCAAACTGACAAAAAAAAAAACAACAACCATAGACCCCCCCCCCCCATACACTTGTCATGAACGACAAAATTAGCTATAGAGACCAAAACTGGTGGTCCATGGGGATTGAGTCACTTTTGGAGACAGCCTCAAGTGTTTTCAGTTTTCTTCAGTGTTGGCTTCACTTTTCAGCCCTGGAGGTTGATACTTGGAAAAAACATTTGTCCCAGCTATAGCTGTGGTTCAACTAACCTCCGTAACATTATGGTATTCCTCTGTGATTGAAAAGTGTTCAGTTATGTTTCAGCTTTTCGGAAAGGTCAATGACAGATATTATATTCATAAACAGACTCTCAGTGGAATGAAATCACTGCCTTGAAGAAAGTGAGAGGTTATGATCCACTGCTGTTCCCACAATCTGGAGCAGTTAGAGGTGATGGATTTGAACCAGGTCTCCTCTGGAACTGAATCTCTTCATCACTGAGCTGGAGGGGGGGACTCCTCAGTTGTTACTGGTTTGTAAAGATGACCTCCACATGAACCACCTCCACTGGGATGTAATAACTGTTCTTTCTCAGCAACAAAAAAACCCAATTTTTTATATGTTACTGTGTCTATTTGAAAAATACTGTTGATCTTTTCACAGTTTGAATAATAGTAACGTTTGTCACCAGTTACCATAGCTCCAGTTCCAGCCTTTCATGTGTTATTACAGTGGAGTCATAGATTTTGTAATCCAGGTAGCAGCACCTGACAAATGTTCTTACGCTTTTTGTAAAACGCAGGAAAAATAGTTTGGGAAAATGGAGACTGTTGACCAGATTCTTCTACTGTGGTTTAGACAACAACAGTTCCTTAGTTCAGGTTAGTGAAAGATGTTGGTTTAGGTTAAATGCCCTGAAGTCACTGGGAAGTTGTTGTGTATTAAACCAGAACAGGATCTTTCCCTGACCTGAACCTTGAGCTGTGAGAAACTGAACAGAACCACAAAACAGTTTAATAATGTGGAGGTGGAGACTGTACTGACTGTTCTGGTGGAAAACAAACACGTCGTCTGTGAACATTTTACTGATGCGTTCAGGATCAATGTATCTGAGACTGTTCTCATTACATTAATAGGAAACATATCTGGTCATTCAGAACATAGTTGCTGTTGCAGTTTAGTTCCATATAAATAAGATTCCCTAATTTTCCCCTCCTCTATGAAGTGAGCATAAACACGCCTGACAATCATTCATTTCTGACTTGTATATGTACATATACACAGTATATGGCTCTTAATATGATACATATCTTATCTATGTCAATTTGCTGTGAGTCTGAAGAGCTATAACAGGATTCATGTGTATTGGGATCTCAAGATAAAACTGAGGTGACGATATATACAACTAATTTGCAACAGCAGATACATTTTGAAGGAAACATAATGCAGGCCAGATTAAGGTAATGAGAATATGTTGTTAATTTATGTACCTTGTAAATTCCAAATATGTTGATAACACATCAAAATGACAACTGCTTTTAATTAGTCTTTTAATTACGTTAAACAGTGGTGAGACCAAACCATCCTCAGACTACGACTTCCAAGGTCAAGAATGAAGCAAATTCATTTTCAGTAATGTTTCAGTCAGAACTGTGAGAAGGGCCTGATAACAAGTCCCTAAAAGGCTTATTCTAAAGTCATTATCATATCTGTGCATTTTGTGGTCAGTGTTCACTGCACATATAAGATTTAAGATCTGATGCCATAAATAAATCACTCACTATCATTAAATCTTGCCGTGTGAGTGCAGCTGAAGCCAGATCACAGTCGTTACCTCTGTCAGAGACCCTTTTTCTTTTTCACTGTTTCATTTCTGATTCATTTAAACAGCAGAGACACAGTGCAGTGGCTGAGGAAGACACAACACTGTAGAGACAACTGAGCAAAGGCAGTGAAAGATCATAAAAGATCCAACATGTTAATATCGCATGAAGATAGAAGACTACAGTAAAGAAACTGAATCACAACAAAGTGAATGTTAACAGGTCCTACATCCACTGACTGATCAGTTACATAATGTGTGAAGGTGTTGTACCTGTTATGAGACTGGAGATGAGTAAGGGCAGAACAAGCATCTGAAGCATCCTCATCAGCAGCTCTCCAGGGAAGGAGAAGTACTTCACCTCTCGATAGGTCATCTTATAGGGGCGGAGCGCGAAGCCCAGAACGATACCTGCAGAGAGAGACACGGGCCGGGCCTGTATATTATGTGTATGTGTGTCTCTGACAAGACTGTGACTGAACGAGGCCTGACACATTTACAATCTAGCTCACAGAGGCATACACACCTACAACAACTGCCGCGACTGTGAAGAGCACAAAGGCGTTCTTCTTGAGGAAAGCTTGGACATCCTCTTTGGAGATCTCCTCCACTTTCCTCTTTGCCTTCATGGTACGTATGTGAATGCCTTCCCTGATACGCTGCATCCTGCTGCAGAAAACAAACAAATGTCCATTACTGAAAACAAGAGGTGTGTAGACTCACCAGCAGGCTGATAAATTCATTCAGTATTTCTCAAGAAACTCTCGGTTTTAAAGGAACGACACAGATGTTTTGAAATCTGCTTTAATGCAATATTCACATATTCATATGCATGTTGAAAGAGTTAAGTCAGGGTAATTAACCCTGTTTATAATACTGGCTGTGAACTGATCCCTTACAATGTGAGATAAAAGAAAGAAAATCTAATCTTTGTTCTGTGCAAACTTCCCTCTTTGGGTTTGCATGGACAGTGTTTCTTTGCTGAGCCTGTGATGAGATCATTATGGTGGACATGGTCTGTCTCTGGAACCACTTTACTACCCAAGGTGTGTTCAGACTGAATGTGAAATTACCTTTAGTCGTGGGTGCTTAGAGGGAAAATACTTCCTGTGTCAAAAATTCACTTGGCTGCGTAAATGCATCTTATTAAAGGGGCTATTTGTACGTTTTCTTTGCCACTGAATGTGGTTTCTTCCTGGGAACCAGTGGTGATGGTCGCTTGCCAAGAGCTTCGGCCAACGTCGCGTTTACAAGACAAGAGGTTATAAGACGTCCTCTGAGCATCTACGCCTTCAGGACAGGCTGGAGGCTACAGTGAATCATAAAGTGAGGAGATGGTCCGAGGCTAGCTGGTTAGCATGCTAACTTCAGTAGAAGAAAAGACGTGACAGAGACAAGAGTTAACATTGGTGTTTGTTTCCACCTCTGGAGACAGATGTTGGTGAGTAAAGGAATGAAGTTTGATGCTGTACTCACAACGTTTCTTCTAGACTGGTAAGTAAACAGCTGCTAATGCTAATAGCAACGCTTACACATAGCTCCTTTAAAAGGTACCAGTGAGGTGATAATAATCCAGGAAGTGCAGTTTGAGTAACAGATCCATGAGTTTAAAGGTTTAACATTTGCTAAAACAACACATGGTGCTTCATAATACTAGGAAGAAGGATTTCACTGCTCTGAAAACTTGTCTGATACGTCTGTTATTGTGACAATAGCGAGCTAAAGAAATATGGCACTCATATCACAACGAAGTTTTACCACTTGCATATGCTGTATTTGATTGTCCAGCCTGACCAACATGAGGTCACATCACTCTCTGGGGACAGTTGAGCCAGGTTCAGTTTTTTTGTTGGACCATGTGTTTTTATGGTGGAGCCCTCTGTGTTGGCCCCACTGTCAACTCTATGGCCACATTCTCTGGACACAGATGTTGGTGAGTCAAGGAATGAAGTTTGATGCTGGACTCACAATGTTTCTTCTAGACTGGTGAGTAAACAGCTGCTAATGCTAACGTTTGTTATGTAGCAATAGCAACACTTACATAAAGTTCCTTTAACCTTTTTGCTGTGGAAAAACTTAAATTGTTTGAAAAAATCCAAAGCATCTTGTTAGTGGTGGAGTTCAGTGTTTCTGCTCCACTTTACATTCAATGTATCTGTGAAATAGTAAAAGGAAACACAAAGAACTTTGACTTTAGAGGAAACCCACTTTATTTGCTCACACCACTGATTTTAGCTGCAGCTACACTTCATGAGGGCGGTGGATTTCATCCCCATCTCATATAAGTCACATTAGGAGGGGACCACAGTCACCAATAACTCTTCAAACATACTGTATGTCTGGAGAGGTGAGTATTATATTAACATACGTAGATAAACACAACCTTATACAGTTGTATTGATTATATTTTCAACTTAGATTTAACTCCTGTGCAACTTTATATGAAACAAGAATATATGAAATAAGAATATATTAAATATATATATATATATATATATATATATATATATAAAATATTATAAGGATATTGTTTGATATTTAATTAGTTTAATTAGTCTAAAAGCAGTCATTCAGTATAACAGAAAACAAATGCTCAATTTAAAGGGTCAATTCACCAAATCAAAATTTATTTTCTCACTTACCTCTCCTCCTGGTGATAGTTTTGGTTTTATTTGCACAGATTTATAAATATTTGAGGTTTTCAATTTTTTTCAAATGCAAATTTTCAGTCAAACTGAATGTTTCTTTGGTGAATTGATCCTTTAATATCCATATTTTTACTTTCTTAAACTGCTAATACAGTCAATTGCTTTCTCCTTTCCAAGAAACTATTCAATGATTTAATCCAGTTCTTTGCTATACAGGAAAACCTTTTTATCCATCACTCAGTGGAGTTAAAACAACCAGAAGCCACAGACCTGTTACTACAGAACAAAGAGAGGCTGTCGATCACGTACCTCTGTGGGCTGGTGTTTGCTCTTCAGGTGACACTGGTGACCCGGCCGGCCTGTGAAGCAGCAGCAGAGGAGGGTAAGAAGAGCTGGAGCGTTGTTGGAGCGTCTGGGCTTCAGGAGGACGGAGTGACGGGGAGATGAATCTCTGAAGTGAAGCACAGGAAAGAGAGCTCTCCTGCTCCTACTGTAATTGGAAAGGAAGGGAGGGGAGACACCAGAAGAGAGACAGAGGGGGGAGGGGGCGAGACTGAGAGGACAAATTAGAAAATGGTTGTCCCATAATAACACTGTTAGCCCTGTGACACAGTTTCAGCTAAAACCCAGATGTATGAAAAACTTTGTTCAGAGTTGTGATCAAAATCCTCATGGAGTTATTTCTACATCTTCCTCACCTCTCCTCTCCTCTCATCCTCTTCCTCACTCTCCTTTGTATCTGTAACACGTTCATCACTTTGTCTCGCTCTCTTGGAGTCTGTATGTTGTAGAAACACAGAATTGATTCTCTCATAAAACAATAACCAAGCTGAACTGATACGCATCATCTCACTCGGGAAGTGTTATAGTTTAAGGTAATTCCACAGAGTCAAAGTCACACCACAATTAGCTGAAAAAAGTAGAACTTGTAATAAGTGACCTCACTGTATGGAAAACTATTCCCCGGTGATGTTGAACATAATTAGTGAAGAATACCCCTCAAATCAGGTCACAGCCTTTTACAAACACTATTCCCCGGTCACTGTCGCTCCAATGAATGAAATATTTCTGAAGACATTTGTTAATGATCCAAACTGTCTCAGGAGGGTCAATACTCACAGCTTACTTTAAACAATTTATAATCAAATCCCAATTTTCTCATTCTTTATGCCCCACAGTCACAGCAGCAGGTATGCTGTGTTTCAGAAGACACTGTATGTCAGTGATAACCAGTGTTGTATGAAGTATTCTGATACTCTCCTTCTGTAAAAGTAGAAATACCAGAGCAGAGCAGCTGGTGAACGTAGTGGAGCATTCAGAAGCTAAAGAACAAGATATTTATTTAAGGAGGTGGTGGAGACCAAACACAGAGCTAAAAGAATCACCATGTGTTATGTGTCTCCTGGATGAGTAAATAGAAAACTGTTTGCTAACATAACTAATTTGTAGCACTACTATCTGGTCAGAGTGTCTGATCCGGAAGGTATCCTGAAAAGAAATGTTACAAATGCAAAATTAATGTATAAAAGAATACTATTGCTATATTTATGTATTTATGTATTTATATATGTATATATATATTATTTCTATATCTATTAATGTATTTATTTATTCCTGTATTTCTACATGATTAGACAAATATGGAAATAAATTCATACATAAATAAATGAATCTAGAAATGCATAAATAAATAAATGTAAAATTACAGAAATTGTATTTTTCATTCATGCATTTGTTTTGTGTTTATTTATGTATTTTTTTAAATTATACGTCATTTTTTGTCCTTCCCAGTTATAATGATAACAACTTCTAAGAATGTGCAGAACCACCACTTCAACCTCTCTCTCCACCAGTGCTTTGTCCCTCACTGCCCCAGAGAATCCATCATCATCTGGAGCCCTGCAGCAACCAGCGCACGTACCAACACAGCTCTGTTAACATAAGTATACAAGCACGACCACTATAGGTTTCATCTCCATTAGCAATAGAACACATGACAGTAAACATCTTCATCAGTCAGTCATGTGGAGCACAGACAATAATCTGCACCTCAATCCAAACAAAATACACAATCATACCACTGACGTCTGGTGTGAACCACACTCCACTTTCCTTCTACATCAGCTCAGGACCTGCTGCTCTGCCTCTGTGCTGTAACATTAGAAATATCATCACATCATCAGTAACAGTCTGGTACAACAGTTCTGTCATCATATCCAAAATCACTGGCGTTCACATACAACAATAAAATCCTTTTACCAGAAAGGAAAGGTAATCATTGAGCTGCTGCCCTCTAGTGGATCTCTATGTAACTGTATGTGCTGTGTGCTGAGTACTAGTGAGGAACATTAGTGAACAGGACAAACTCTAATGTGTGGTGACCTCTGACCTTTCCTCTTGTGCCATGCTTGTCAAGAAAAAACTGTACTCAAGAAATATCAACATTTAACATCAAACCTTTTATTTTTCACACAGGACAAAAACCTCTTTCCAGTTTTGGACAGTGCATGTGCAGTTCTGTAGGAAATCCAAATGTCAAGTTTATTCATTAGTTATCTCAAAAACATAACGAACACATTCATCCTAATAACGACACAGACCCTTTTAGATTTAATGACCCCCACCTCTGTCCATAATGTTTTTTATTCATTCAATGAATCTAGAGCCACAGGACAGTTGGATGTTTAGTCGTATTTATGGGACATATGGAGGTTAAAATCTTCATTTAAATTTGAATGAGTTTGGTAAGAAGCACAGTGAGAAACTGAATGAGGCACTTCAGCCCTGTTGGAAAACACTGCAGCTCCAGATGTAGTGACTATCTTGACCTCTTTTTAGCCACCTGGGGAGAAGACCTTGGTCTGACACGCTTCAGGAACCGAGGTCCAGGAAGTGTTTACTGTTAGATAATCCTTCTATTTATTAAAGAATTTGGTTAACAGTATTTTTTTTTGTTATTGCAAAGGTGAAATGTGCTGTCATGGCTGGCCTTATCTTTCCTGTGCCAGGAGCCGGAGCGGAAAAAAAACATGCAACCTCCTCATCACCCGTGCCTCATTAACTGGCCTGTTACACCCGTGTTACATAGACTCCGCCTGCCATTACCACCTAGCACTACCACCCGTGATACTGCCTGCTGTGACCTATAAACAGCAATAAACAGACACAATAAATGGCTCCTACACCGGACACTTGAGTTCTTGTTATATAGTGAGAGCAGCTTCTATAAGAAACTGTACATTGACTCCTCCACTGCCTCGACAGTAACTACATGACTGCAGAAACAATTATTATAACAGTCACAGACCTACTGTCAGTCTCTTACATAATAATACATCTCAACATATTGATGTTGTATTTTTAGTGGCCAAGAGTCTGCAACAGATTTGTAAATAATCAAATCACCAAAACCATCTGACAGGCGATTTTACGTCACATTATTGCATTGCAGAATTTCCAAGGCAGGGCTGGTGCTTCAGCAGGAGCTGTAGTGTTACAGGACTGTAATATTAGGTGATGAAACAAATGTCCATGAGCTGATATTGTGCTTTAGCAGTGCAAAGTCCCACATAATTATGGAATTAATCAAATAACTAAAATCCAATTCACAAGCAGTGGACCAGGGGCTTTTGGGGACCCTGGAGGTCTGAAGACGGCCTGACCCAGTGACTCACAGAACATGATGGTGACTGTGTACAGAGTAAAACCAGCATGACTCCAGGTGACTGTGTACCAACATGAAAACAGGTTGTTCAGATTCAAGTCCTCATGAGGTGGTATAACCTGCTGTCGTCAGTCTGTGCTCATCAAACATTTCTTTATTAAAAAACTCAAAACTTCATCAATAGTAACCAAAGTGATCAGCAGAAAATCAGTCAAACACAGAAGCAAAGGTAGAAGTTGAAATAAAGCTTGATCAACCAGCCAAATGTTTTTTTTCCAGTCCATCTGAGCTCATTTCCAACCTTTCTATTCTCATGTATAACAGATTCAGAGGGGCTCATGGCCTCATTTCATTCTATCACACTTCATGCTGAGGGCAAATTCTTACACCCCAGAGAAATTACAAGACACCAGTGCTGTTTCCTTACTGCTCAGCTGCCAAAGACTCGTGTGTCTGATACTCAGGACCCACACAGGTTTAACGTGATGAGGATCTTCTGACCTCTGCTGTCTTCACATTTATTGAATAATCCTGTGATTCAATAGTAGTTACAGGTCATAGTGGCCTATGTTTAAAACTATTTAAAACAGATTAGGCACTTTTCAGTTATCCCTAACGTTCACATATATCTTACATTTATATTGTAAATTAGTATGTGTATTAGGGTTCAGTTCCATTCATGTCAGTGGCTTCAGTTTTTATTTTTTCTGAGAATTACTGGATTTTAGCAACTTAGGAGCAGTTCACTTCCCACAATTAAAAAAACACAGTGACACAGTCTGTATTTTACAGGCTAATTACAATATTTTATCCCTCTATAAAAGGATGCGACTTTAAGCAAGTAAACACGCAAATAGCAGAAGGTTTGAGTGTTTACCAACCAGAATTTCATTCTTGGCAGAGTGGACAGGGCTACAAAACAGCATTTAGGGGAGACTCTGGGTTTGTGGGACAGCTGCAACAAGTCTTATTCCTCCAATCAGAAACATGCTAGAGTGATGACGCTCAAACTGCACATATAGTTAGACCCTCCCCCACCAGGAACAGAGAAGACACATTCAACAGCTGCTGCTGCATTTATTAAATATTGTTTTGGAGGAATGAAAGTAATTTTTAATTTAATTTAATTTTTTTTTTTTTTTTTAGTTTCTTGAGTATTTTTGTCAAACTGTCCTGCCCTTTTTTAAGAATTCATCAAAACTTACTTATTGTTTTGTTGATTTCTAAGTGACTTGTGTCAGTGTGTTTAGCACATGATGTTCTGTCATGGCTGAAAGGGTGGGAACAGTTGCAACGAGTTATTGTAACTCCTCAAGAGCCAAATCACAACAGACCACACAACAGTATTTTTTTTTTTTCATTTTTAGTTCAAAATAGGAAATATTTTGTCCCATAGCACAATGGATGCAACAGTAATTATTCAGTTGAATGCATAAGAGAATACAAAAGTAATTTTAGATATTATTTTCTTAACCTCTCATTGACAGTTCTGTTTATAGATAAATATTTACTGATTATTTATAGATAGTTTATAGATAATAGTGCCTATTTTGACTCAAGTTAGGTTATATTTTCTATGCAAAACAAAACTCAATAACTGTCCTAGATAAATTAATAATGCTATAATATTAATGTAAAATATTGCATATTTACAGAATACTATGCTTATTGAGACAAAGTTAAATGTAATGCATTTTTAAATGTTGCAACTGTCTCTGATCTGTGTTGCAACTGCTCCCAGGGTTGAGGTGAGTTGCAACATCTGAATTCTTCCATTAAAATAAATATAGTGACATATATAAATATAGTGATATGTAATCATCTTTAAATGGTATGGGTAAGTTCAAAAAGTCTCTGAGCAACTGAGAGAAATGCAAAAATTGTTGCAACTGTCCCGACTCCATCATACTTTGTGTTGCATGTTGGGTAATAAAACTTAGAGAAAATATAAAGACAAATCATTTTAATAAATAAAATATGAACATGATAAGAACTAAAACAATTAAAAGACTTTCGGGGTCTGTGGGACTAGGGATAACCCTGTTTATGTTATATACTATACAGAGCTGGGACGTTTCTAGTCGTGTTTTTAATGATTCCCCACTCTTTCATCCGCCCCTGAACGCACCGGGGTCACGAGCGGCAGGGCAGCAGCCAAAATAAACGTCAACGCTGAACGTATCCAATCACGTTCGACTCGACGTATAGTACGTACTGACTGGTACGTGCCAGGTTGCATGGTACATACTGTGTAGCCAGTGTTCTTCTGTGCTTTCGCTTATTTTCCAGCTGCCCATGTGAGTAACCTGGTGTTCAAAGAGCTTTCGGAGCGGAGGTGTGTGTCTCATCCTCAGTAAGCTCTGTGGCGGGCGTTAACCCGGCCTGAGTGTGTGATAAGCGGGACTCCTCGCGGAAGACTTGTGAGCCAACTGCTAGCTACTTTTAGCTATTTAAGCCAAGCTGGTTAAAGTAACATTAGCTTTTAACCTTACCAACCACGGTTAGTAAGACAATTAGTTAAATAGTTAGACCGTTGCTGTTCAGTTAGTTGACTGAGGAAACACTGTACTCAGAAACTAGTCCTACACCCGGGTCACCTACCAGCCAGGAGAGAGCCTGGTGCAACTGGTGACCGTCCTTGTCGGCGGGGTGTGTGTCTGCTGTACTAACTGACTCTGTGAGTGGACGGTGACTACATGAGGCAGAGGACTGACATGACTTCGCAGGTGTAGCTGGACTTTCAGTTGAGTTCATGGTCGTGTGTTCACTGGTAAGAATGAGTCGCCGCTCCGTGGTGAACCTGGTGTGGCTCGGGAGCAGAGCTGTCACCCTGCTGCATGGACGCTTACCTCGGCCCCTCCACACCTCCTCCCAACCGAGAGCCGGATTCAAACCGGAAAAGGTCGCAGTGGTTACAAAGACTACGAGATATGAGTTCGAGCAGCAGAGATATCGCTATGCAGGGCTGTCAGAGGAGGACTTAAAACAGCTGGTAAGACTGCATTTCACCCTGAGCATGCCTGTCACCCCCCAGGCAAAACACACGCCTACATTTCACCATTTCACCTGCCGCTGGGTCTCTTCAGTTGTGCTGTGCCTGTGTTTTGCAGCTCGCCATGAAGGGCTCCAGCTACAGCGGCCTGCTGGAGAGACACAACATCCACACCAACAATGTGGAACATGTGGTGAAGTGCCTGCGGTAAGATGTGGACAGACAGACAGACAGACAGACATGTCCCTCAGAGGCAGAAAGGGGGGGGGGG
>NW_019525659.1:2255394-2258517 GCF_002814215.2 Seriola lalandi dorsalis
GGGGGTGTTGTTTCAGAGCTGGGGCACAGTGTGTAAAAGTATGTTTAACAGTTCTGTGTTTGCAGGAGAGAAGGCATAGATGTACGAGTGGTCAAGAGAGGAGAGTATGATGAAGAGGTGGTGCGATGGGCGGATGCCATTATCTCTGCTGGAGGTGGGAACTTCACATGATTTGTGTTTGCTGTTTTTTTTTCAGTTTAATGCCAGGGAAGTCAGAATTTGTTAAAGTAGGATTTTATGGTCTTTGCTGCTGCTTTTTGTTTGAATAAATGAACAATTGATAAAAGACTGTTGCTTGGACGCCATCTTTTGTGTCCAGTCATGATGTAGAGAATGGGCAGGACTCTGACTTATTCAGCTCGGGGGGGCAAAGAGTCACAAAGGGGGCAAACAAAGGCTTCAGACAACAGATGCAAATACACAATACAAGTTCTCTAACTGCAGTTTGTTTTGTTAGGTGATGGGACAATGCTACTTGTTGCCAGTAAGGTTTTAAGCAAGGACAAACCAGTTATTGGAGTAAACACTGACCCTGAGAGGTAAAGCACTGAACTGAACACTGCTCGAGAACACTGGGTTGGATTGTTTCATGGTTATAGAACAAATGGATCACTTGTTGTGTTGTAGCTGTTTGAAAAGTAATGAAGTGGGGAAGTTAGTCCATGAGCTTAATCCACACTAACAGCTGAGCTCATTCTGTTTTCACTTTTACCTGAAGGTCAGAAGGTCATCTGTGTCTGCCTGTTCGCTACACTCGAGCCTTCCCAGAGGCACTGGAGAAACTCTGCCGTGGTGAGTTCAGGTGCGTATTTACCCACGAGTTATCTGAGCCACCTCTTTCCACTGTGTGTGCTCTGTCACTTCATTTCCACCATCAGTGAAAAGTTACAGGTGAGTTACTTCATAAGCAACTGCCAAAACAATGTACATAAGAGTAATATGAAGAGTCCTGTAGAAAAATCCTCACAGCTGTTCAAGACAAGTTTAACCCCCATGTGTTCTGGAATAAATCCAGCTGTGTCCTCACCCTAAATCTAGCTCCTGTGTCCAGTGTAAATCACATAGCTGCTGCTAGATGTCACTGTACCTGAGGTTTACACTGAGGGTGTTTTCACTGACATGCAGGTCACAGAGCTTTGTAAAAAATAAGACTTGATCTGGGTCAGAAGATGTCTTCATGTTTAGGTTAATATGTACTGAGATTTAGAAGTCCTTCATTTTTCCAGCTGTTATTTAAATTTACATGATTCACTGTCTCAGTGTTTCTGACATTAAAGCAAAGAACAAATCTTTTTAAAAAACAAGGAATCATTGAATCTTCTGTTTGAACTAAATCGAATCTGAATTAGGGCTGAATGATGTGCAAAAAAAATCATATTGTGATTTTTATTTTTTAGCAGATATTTTGATAAGAGTTACTTTCACTGAAAAAAAAAAAATATATAAGTGATGGTGATGATATTTTTGTTGGGTCTGTACCAAACCAACATGTTCCCTCACACCAGCAGAATATGATTTGTAGGTTGGGAGCTTCTCTGTAGCACCACGATGCATTTATATTACATTTATAAAAGTATGTTGTGACACATTTGACCTTTTTTCACCTAATAGGAAAAAAATGCCTTTGTGATTTGAATATTGTGATTTTGATAACATCTTGATTTAATTGTTCAGCCCTGCTCCAAATGTCTGACTCCTCCGGCAGCTGAACTCAGTCTGTCCTTCTCTCTACAATGGAAATCAAACAAAGACAGTTGGTCCAACTCTGTTCAGGTTCAGTCCAGTTCATCCCAAACCAGCTCCACAGGGTTCAGGTCTGGAGACTGTGCTGGTCTACCTCACCTAGTTTGTAGTTGTTAACCAGTTTGAACTGAGACGTCTTACTGTCATTAAATCACTGTTCACTGGGTCTGTTATTAAAAATAATATCTATTCATTGTGTATGGAGGCAGCTGCACACGGTGCCTGCTGTGACTGCAACACATCAATTATGTTTAAAAGCAGGGAGGGCATCATTGATTGTCTGATACACTGAGGTCATGTCATTGATAACTGGTAATCCATCAGTCCTGTGAAGCAAAGAGGACGCTGAGTCTATAAATAACATTCACAGAGAGAAAACCAATCATCTCTACAGAGCCTTTAGCCTCTTTTAGCTCATAGTTTGACATCATACTCTGATCGTCCAGCAGGCAGCTGTTAGAGGGTCACTGTCTGTCAGTATGTCTGGCCTCGTTCACAAGGACGCAGGCCTCTCATTCATTTAGTAAAACAGTGAAGCATTATCTGGCAACAAAAAGTTGAAGCGGGCTCCATTTTTGCTGCAGTGCAACATGACATCCAGGAAGTGGCTGCGTTGGTCAGTCAGGTGCATGAAAAGGCACATTCCTGGTAGATCACTTTGTAATGTAAACACAGTAGTTCTGCTGTGATCATCATGACAAAGATGTAAAATCCTGTCTGAGTATCAGAAACACTGTTTTCATATCAGAAGCTTTTAGATACTTAAAAGGTCCATATAGTCTAAAGGTAGATGTCCATGTGTTGTTTGATTATAAAGCAGGTCTAGGTTCTATATTAATACAAGACAATATGTTGTGAAGTTTCTCTGCCCTCCGATTGGCTGAAGAGCTTTGGGAGGATAAAACCAGACGGTGTCTCAGAGAGCATCTCAGAAAACATGGAAAAAGGATAAACCATAAATCTGTGTGTAAATCTGACATTTATATTCATATTGTTTATATCCTTCTCTTCTATATTCTCATTTACTCATTGATAAAACCCACAGTCCTGATCCTGTGTTTTGTTTGTATGTCTCTAGCTTTTATTTTATGAACATCACATTAAGACAAAATTGATAAACCTTCAGCTTGTTGTACAGCTGTGACCCGTTGGATATAATTTAAATTTAAACTAGTTAAGAGCTGACAGTGGTTTAGTTTGAGTATGGTCCCTCACCTGTCCCGTGCTGTGTTCAGGTGGCTTTGGCGTCAGAGGATCCGTCTGCATTTGGAGGGCACGGGGATCAATCCCACTCCGGTGGACCTGCACGAGCAGCAGCTGAGCCTGGAGCAGCACAGCCAGGCCCACCGCATCACCACCATGGACATCCAGCGGAGTACG
>NW_019525659.1:2258537-2285373 GCF_002814215.2 Seriola lalandi dorsalis
CCCCCCCAACATGTACCTGTCCCCCTCCTCCTGTCTGTCCGTGTCTCCTGTCTGCTCTCCTGTGTTGTGTTTGAACCAGAAAGAATTTGTGGATCAGGAACTGATTAATTATAGATCAGGATGTTTGATCTGTGTCTCTGGAAGTTGTTTTGTTCTTCTACTAATTGAGTCAATTTCTCAGGGACCGGGACTCTACACGATAGCTTCTCCAAGACCAGTCTGCTCCCCATCAGGAGTCTGAACGAGATCTTCATTGGAGAGTCTCTGTCCTCCAGGTACCTCCGTCACCTAACCACTGCATTCAAATCTGTGTGTGTACCTGTGTCTGTGTGTATGTTAACCCCCAGCCCCCTCACCACCACCCTGTCCCTACCTCCAGCACTCATCAGGGGAATCTCTGTCCACCACAGGGGGAAGTTAAACTCCTTCAAACACCATGTTAACCTCTTGCTCCATAGGGCCTCCTACTATGAGATCTCTGTGGACGACGGCCCTTGGGAAAAGCAGAAGAGTTCAGGACTCAGCATCTGTACAGGAACCGGATCCAAAGCCTGGTACACATGAGTATAATCTACTTTCAGCTTCACATGGAGTGGGGACATGACTCAGGGTCAACATCAGCACCAGAGAGAGAATATTTACTCACTTGAACAGCAGACTAAACACGACCTACAGACCCAAACCAACAGGCCTCACACTCATGTTGCTATTGTTAGTCTGACCAGTAGTGGGGCTGAAACCTTTATGCAGGGGGTGGAGCTAGAGGAAAGGTCACAGGGGCATTATAAAGGAGTTTACTTCCTCAGGGGCATATTGTCATAGGAGCGTGTTGATCTCAGTCTAACAGCTTCCTGTGGCCGTTTCTTCTTCTACTGTTCCTCCTGCAGTGTTAAAAACAGACCCACCGACAATTTTAAAGGAGTAGTTTGACATTTTGGGAATATGCTGATTTACTGTCTTGCTGGTGTACAGTCTGAAGTCGAATGTATAGTATGAAGGTAAAACCAGGAGATGCTCAGCTTAGCATAGCAACTGGAATCAGGGGACACATCTGGCTTGTAGCAACACCTCCTCAGATCATGTGTGAACACGTCTGTCTCTGTTTTCAGTCTTTAAGCTGAACTCAAAAAATCTGTCTCCTCCTCCAGCTTCATTCTCACCTGACAGACACGAGTGTTGTCACAGCTCCTTTTCAAAATGTCAAACTGTTGCTTTAATCCAGTCTCTGTCTGGAGGCTTTTAAACAGGCCTGTAGAAACCAAAGGAGGAGGCATTCAGATATGTGCAGAGTAGCACAGTTGTGTGTGTGTAGTGACAGAAGCAGTGTGGTTACTGCACATACAGACTATGACCAGAGAGTGGAGAAGTGAGTCAGGCTTCAGGAGCAGACTCTGGATGTTTTGTCAGCATCAGTGGATCCGTTAGTGTCGTCTGTAAATTCTAATTTAAATAATTTAATTCATGTGTTTAACAATCTATTTTAGTTCAGTAGTTTCAGACCAACACAGTTTCGTTTTCCTGTCCAGTGCTCACATTGTTTAAATAGCAAATACATCTAAGCACCCATGGGTGTGTTTGTCTCAAAATGAGGTGTGGTCAGGTGCAGTGTTGGCACATTGTTATCATGAGGCAGCGGAAAGTGACTGACCAACAAAACCCAGTTCTGAAGTCAGTGGTGCATTATCAAGAGAGTAATCATAAGTCGGGTGCACAACGTGTATACACTCTGTCTGTTACACACGAGCAGAGCGTGGTGAAGATGTTCTCCAGATGTTTGGATCAGTCAGGTGGAAGATTAAAACACAGCCTCAGAAGGTGACATACTGTGTGTTGTATAACGTTGTCATGTGTCATGGCAGTCTGCTGGTCATAAATGAGGCTCTGCAGAGAAGCTTCTTTCTTACTACATTGTACGTGACTTATAAAGGGAAGATGAGTCGCACTCTGATTGGTTTATTGCATGTTACCCTCCATGATTAATAAGAGACTAATTACAGCTCTACTGAACCATGCACATGGAGCAGTGACAGTCAGAGCTCGAGGCAAATTGTTCTCAGGTTGTCCGTCAAGGACAAACGGATTAGACCTGTGGTCAAAGGTCAAAGGTCACTGTCAATGTGACTTCACAAAACACTTTTTAACCATTACCCAAGACTTCACAGCAATTATGACAAAATGTCACACAAATGGTTCATATTTAATAAGCCTCTGGATAAACAGGGATGAAACCTGAAACTAGTCTGCGTGCAGGAGGCAGACAACCACAAGGAGGCGATTCTTCTTTTAATATAGTAAAAGTGATATGGACACACTCTGAATGAGCTTCAGACTCTAAAACAGAGCGTTTTATTACTGTTAAATTAGTTTCAATTTATTTTTGTATCATAAATTCTCCAGTTGAGTCATCAGTGGAACAAATGGAGCTGGTTCCTACATGAGAGCACTGATGTCTATGGGCTCACATACATTTCCAGTTGTCAGTCAATGGAAAACTAAAGGAGAGAATACCATGAAAGTCAAACGGTGATGAAACGACAGTAAAGCTCTGATCCAGAAACCATATTTTTAAATGATGAAATGATGAGATGATGGTGTCAGTTCTTGTTCAGTCCGTATCAGTCCACATCTCAGCTCACTCATGACTTTCTGTCTCTGTGTCCACAGGTCGTACAACATCAACAAACTGTCTGAGCAGTCTGTGGAGGAGGTTTTAAAAATCGGTACGAGTGTGTGCAGAGTTTGTATGTTTCCCTGACTGTGAGCTGACATCACTGAAATCACTTCCTGTCTGTGTTTTTAGGGAAATCTCTGACAGGTCTTGAAATCCCACTTCATCCAGACTTTATTGAAAAGGGTGAGTTGATAATCGTCCTGTGTTTATTGTTGACTTGTGTATTTTATTTTTTATATTTTTAAGCTCTTGGTGTTGTGTGTGTGTGTGTGTGTGTGTGTGTGTGTGTGTGTGTGTGTGTGTGTGTGTGTGTGTGTGTGTGTTCAGTTACTGATGGATACAACGAGTCTCTGGTGTTCGGGCCGGACGACCGACGCTTGTTCTACAGTATTAGGGAGCCCATCGTCAACAGAGTGTTCTCCAGCAGCCGCCAGAGAGGCTTCGCCAGCAAGTCAGTACCGCTCCTCAGTGACCGCCCCTCAGCCTCTCGACATGAGACCTCAGGGTTTCAGCTCCTCAACCTTCTCATGTGTCTGCTCCTCCAGGGTGTGTGTCCGCTCTCGGTGTTGGGACGCCTGCATGGTGGTCGACGGTGGGACATCGTTTGAGTTCAACGACGGCGCCATCGCTACGATCAGCATGAGCGAGGAGGACCAGCTCCGGACGGTGGTTCTGGAGGACTGAGACGAGTCTGGAGCACCTGACTGGTTTCTCTCCGCCAACAGAGTTCAAAGGGACAAGGTCAAAGGGAAGAACCAGGTTTTAGCTTCTAGCCTCTACAGGTTTTGAATATTTTTATACCTGATAAAGGTATCAACGTTATTATTGTTCTATTACGTGTTTTAATTTTTCCAGATCAGATACTCTCACAGGCTGTAGCCCCCCGGGTTATGAAGACTGTGATCCACTTTATAGACATGAACTGATCCAGATCAGCAGTCTGAGAGCTGAGAAGGGTCAGGGAGAAACTGAGCGACTGTTCAATGTGTCTCTCTGTCGCAGTGGACTCAGGTCAGAGCAGTGACTTCAGTCATTCATGATGATGATGATGATGAAGATGATGATGATGATCAGACTGAACAGGACAGAGGGTTGTGATTTACCTTCACACCTGTGTAACCTCTGATTATTGCCCTTTAAAGGATAAAACAGACGTTATATTGTATTTAAATTTTTTAATTGTCAGCAAATCTCTCTCAGTCCTGACTTCTCTGCTGTCTGTGGCCCTGTCTCAGCCAGGGATGAACTGAGTAGATTTTAGTGACTGTGAGTGTGAATGGTTGTCTGTCTCTATGTGTTTGCCCTGCGATGGACTGGCGACCTGTCCAGGGTGTACCCCGCCTCTCGCCCGAGAAGATGCTGGGATAGGCTCCAGCCCCCCCGCGACCCTACTAGAGGATAAGCGGTAATGAATGAATGAATGTTCTGCAAAGACACTTCTGGTCACAGTGTCTCCTTCCTGAGTTACAATGTTGAATAATGACCAGGTTTCCCGTGATCTGACTGCAGGGGATGGACATTTGTTGGGGACTATTTTCAGCATTTGTTGCTATAGTGAGTGTGTGTGGCAGCAGGATTGTGTGTGTGTGTGTGTATGTGTGACTGAGTCAGAATAAACTACAGTGTATGTGTTCATGGTGTAAAGAAATGTATGTAGCTCACATACATCCCGCTGTAGATACACAATAATCAGTTGTGATCAGGAAAGCCAGTGCTGATTTTGATGTATTGACAATAATAGATATAGAGAAGATCATCATCATCATCATCATCATCATCATTTTAAAACAGTCAAATTTAGAGAACACTTTATGAAAGTATTTCGAGTGTATCTCCAGCTGAAGCACAGAGGCTGTTTGTTCTGTTGTTTACTGATAAAGATATTTTTGGATCATAGGTTATATTTTTATAACTGGTTGAGACATGTGGGAGGGAAGAATGAAGTGCACTACAGACTGAATTTTACTCCATGTTTTAGGTCAAAACTCTGTAACTGACAGAATGAATTTTACTGAAACAGCCTCATGTGCCTGGAGGAGATGTGTCTGATCTCCACAGCACAGACAACATGATGCAAACATGTTTTTACCCAGTGAAGACTCTCATCACTAAAGGCTTTAAGAAAGGACACGGAGGAGGAACACACAGGTGTGTTAATAAACTCCCGCCTCAGCAGTATCACATTGTTGGTGCAGCAAGGATGAGTTGACAAACTGATGATGAAGGTGTAGTTTCCAGCGTGCCAAAGGCCTCGGGTCCTCGTGGACATGATGTGTCACTGTGTTTCTGTTTTGATCAGATAAAGTGATGTGGAAAAGAAACACCTGTGTTTTTATTTGAGCTCCTCGCAGCCTCTACAGTAGATTTGTTACGATGGTAAAAGTTTTAATGAAACTACATTCACTGACGCTGTATCATGCTGGGGACAGAAATATCACCCTTTAAAACAGTCAGACGGTTCTTGTAATTTGGGTGAACTGACCCTTTAATTTCCACTGTAGACACCAATTGAAAAATGAATAAATGGTAAATGAGCCGATGGTATGTAGAATCAATCACTAGTCAATCTCTGGCTCCATCCTGAGTAAAAACTCTAGAGACTGTTGTTATGACAACAGGCTTCAACAAAGCTCTGGATTAAAGGTCTGAAGACTTTTGTAAATCAGATTTCAGTTTTTGATTAAGCAATATCACAGTAGAGGGAGTGGTGATGTATTGAATAGCAGCACGGTTGTGATTCGGTCGTGCGCCCCTTTATCTAAGAACTACCGGAACCAACTTACTAGATAAAATCGAATTGAGCCTAAAAACCAAATTAAACCCACGAAAACCAGTTTGTGTAATTCAGTGGTTTTACTTGAAGGAAATGAACAGTTTACAAAGCAAAACATTGAAGTTCAGTCTGAATGAAATGATAATCTTGAGCATCAACCTTACTGATCATTGTGAACCCTGATCATTGTGAAAGCAGCTGCTGTGTAGCTGAGGGTCAGGTTAATGATCAGTGGGGAACACTGACACAGTTCAGCTCCTGATCATTTACAACAATATAAACCAGCTCCTGTTGAACACTGTGGTTCATTAAAACATCATTTCACATAAAAACCTACTGATTAAAATCAGCTGTTTCTCATTATCTCAGCTGATCATCATATTAAAACATCAGGGATCAGCTGTCCCACATATTTACACACATTCTGTTCACACACTCCAACATGAACTGGAGCAACATTCAAATGACTTGACTCTAAAAAAAAATAAAGAACACTTCTCTATGAGCATGTTCAGTACTTAAAGACCTGGTCCAGGACTTGGCTTCAGTACCGTCAATGCCAACATCTCTAAAAGCTTCTTCAGTAGCAGCAGGAAACTGAAACATGGCTCCATCACTGCACCTCAGGCTGGACTCCTCTGTGTGCTGGGACGCTGCCGCAACAGAGACGGACTCAGCTCAGAGGGAGGTGTGGCGGTCACAGCCTGAACCTCAGCCGACACTTCCTGTTCCACATTGTGCGGTCGTTGAGGAAACCGACGAGCCTGCTGGAGGGCGTGGGCCGGGCCACGCCGGAGAAAGGTCTGGAGTTGATGCTGACGTGAGGCATCTCCTTCTTTAGGGAGGGCAGGTGGCCGTCTTGTACGAGGCCGAAGACGTCCAGGAGACACAGCGTGGGCAGCGTCTTCCCCAGGTCCCTGCAGGTGAGACACAGGTTAGAACCAGACTCTGAGTCAGTGACTCACAGTAATAGAGGCAGGTGAACTTACGTGAGAGCAGCCAGGTGAATGTGATAGCAGCGGCTCAGGGACAGGTGCAGCAGATTCTTGAGTTGTGCGAAGACGGGGAAGCTGTCGGCCATCAGCTGAGTGCTGTCACTGAAACACACAGTAACCATGGTGATGTAGGACAGACATGGAGACACACTGAGGTAAGTTTTCACGTTGAAGTCCAAGCTTTGATGTTAAGTGTTTCATGTAAGTGCCTTCGTCAAACCCTGTCACATTCAATTGACATGGTTTGTTTGGTAACTAGTCTAGCGTGCTAGCGAGTTCATGTTAGCTGTTAATGTTGACTTAAGGCTTGAATAAAACAAGTCGACTGTCAGCGTTTACAGAGCTTTTGGTTCATCATTCACATTACATTGCTTTATGCATCATTTCTCACATATTAGAAATGTGAAGAAACAAATCAGTTGTGAATTTGATGTAAGCATAACATTCAATTGCAAAAAACCATTGAAATCTTCCCGTGGGTAAAGTTCTGCTGTAAAACATGTCTGTTATACCAGATGGTGGGCATCTTGAAATTTCAAATGGCCAATGGAATTTTTCAAATTAATGGTCCCCAGATGAAAAAATTAACCAATTTGGTGCTTGTTTCCACATTTGATTTGTTATCTGCTGCACTATTAGCATGGTGTATTGAATTTAAGTCCAATATTAAATCTACTTTAAGGTGTATGTAACACTCACACAGTACACAAGGTGTGCGTCAGGTGTGTACACCTGTATCTCTCTCTGGACTCGGCTGTAATGAACTCATCAAACTGCTCACGAGGAATGAAACTTACCTTAAATCTAGAGTTTGAATGTGAGGACACCGCTCCACCAGCACCTTCACATCTGGAAAAAGAGACGCAGACACACTGTCATGTCACATCTGCACTGTCATGTGTCTGCAGCTGCTGCATCAGGACACACTGAACGTGTGTGAGCCACACTGAGGGCGTGCTGCTCTCACAGCTGTTTTCTTTACACTAGTGATGCAGATCAGTTATATCTGCAGAGCAGGCCCAGTCAGAAAAATGAACATGTAACATGTTACCATGTCAACATGTGTAATATCCCACTGAGAAATGATGGTGATGTGAGATCAGCTCTCTAAATCGTGGAAATTAATTCATTAAGGTGGATTATTTATGCGGACATGAGGCTTTGGAGCCTGTGCATCATTATGGTCCTAAGTCCTGAACAGTATCTAAATATTATCACTGAGCAGAGGGTAAACAAGAACACCAGACCACAGAGCCCTCGTTGCAGCTGCACATGAAATATGAAGCAGCAGCAGCAGCAGATGAAGTCTGCAGCCTTCAGACCTGAGGCCTTTTCCAGGTCATGAAGCTCAGCTCGGTCTCACACTCAGCCTCACTATGATGACAATGTTGTCATGAACTTCCATTTAAATTAAGGGGACAACAAGTACAAGTACTGACCAGATGAAGGTCTGTGTTCTCATTAAGTCCATGTAAGGAGCTATAGGAGTTATAACAGGCCTGAGCCATCTGTAAAATGCCCCGTCACTCTGTCCTGCTGTGGTGAGTTTCTGTCCTGTAGCGCCCCCCGGGGGCCAAAATCCACCACAACCATCATCAAGTGCTCTGCATTTAGATTTGTTTCTTTTTTTGAGTCTCAGTCTCATCATCATCATCATCATCTTCTTCACCTGCATGGTCTCCTCTGTACTCCTCAGACTGACAGAGCTCATCTGAGTCTTTAACTGTTGAAATAACTCACAGCTGCAGTGTGTCTCAGTCACACACTTCTTTATATACTGATGTAAACGTACTCAAATTAAAGCTGAGACATGGCTCTTTAATGTAGTTTCTATTATTGTATTTCTGATTTCTGAATGTGTTGAAGCTGAGTCTGAATAAACATTAAGATGTGCGACAGTCCGAACACCGGTGGTTTGGAGCTGCAGTGAACCATCAGGCTGATCTATGGACCCCGGTGAACTGATGTGAACGTCACTCACCGTCTAGCATCAGGCTCTCCCTGTAGCCGCTGAGGTTGAGGTGAGTAACACCTGAGCTCAGGTTATTGATGACACTCTTCACATGATCACTGTTGAATTCACACCATGATATGTTCAGCTGCTCTATGCTGCACAGAAGAAGAAGAAACGCACAGTATTAATTAATTAATGACCTGCTGTTATGTGGAAAACAGATTCTGACAGGTGATGTACTGAGCAGCCGACCTGGAGCAGGATCTGAGCATGTCAGCCAGAGCAGCAGCAGAGAAGCCGGAGCAGCCGCTCAGGTTGAGCTGCACCAGGTTCAGGTTCTTGGACAGAGAACTGAGAGAGAGAGAGAGAGAGAGAGAGAGAGACACATGGTCAAACATACAGAAATATTAGGCAGGAATTCTTCCCAAAATTTTAAATCAAAAAAAGCCCCTGTTTCAAAAGCTGAACAGACAGGGAGAAATGACCCGTCATTCCATGGGAAAAGAAAGAATGTGCCGTGTTGGCTGCTAAATGTGCCACTTCCTGTCACAACACAAGACAGCTATATATAGAAACCAAATGTATTTACCACCACTGTCTCCTTGTTCTGTATCTATACATCTGCTTTTACTTATGTGTATGTATATGTTTGTGTTTGCGTATATTTGCATATGTATATATGTGAAGGTATACGTATATATGTACATAATTTTATTTGTTTTTTCCTTTTCTTTATTTCATTATCAATTATTCTATTAATATTGTAATTGACTTTTGTTTTTGATAATTGAGTTCCATTGATTAAACCCTGACTCTTATTCTTCAACTATAACACCCAGCTGACTGAGACACATGGTCAAAACCTGGTCCTGACCTTACAATTTAATAGTTATTACATTTACAAGTTACATTATGGAGACTTAGTTTGTTATGAAATGGATGTTGAGTCTCAACAATGTGACACACACAAAATAACAATTATTGTGACTATAATGAAGATAATAAAGCTGCGCACACCGTCTTTAAATGACATCTCTGAATCTACAGAGCGAATAAGCTGCCCGAGACAACATGAATTACTAATTTACTGATCACATTTTAACAGCGTTCTGCAGATTTACAAACGGTTGCTATAATTATGAAGAACACATCAATGGGAATGACTCAGGCTCTGATGAGGCTGAGCTGGTTTGGTGGAGGCAATGAACGAGCGGGGCGGCACAGCTGAACACTTACTTGATGATGGTGTCTGAGAGCCGCAGACCCTCCAGGCTCAGATGCTCCAGCAACCTGCACTGACAGATGATGCTCTCCAGAGCCGAGGTGGGGATGATGGAGCTGGACAGATCCATCTGGACCATCTGCAGTGAGCTGAAGGTGACAAAAAAAAGAATCAAGACATCAGTGACCTCTTTCAGAAGAGGGTTGGGAAATGTTTCACTTGCAAAGAATGAAGCCTCCATTAACTCCCATTTCCCAATTCATCAATGTGGCACCTACAAAGTTTGCATTTGACAGTTGTGTTGGTCGCTCTCTCAGAACGTTGTGACCTCCCTCTTCTGTATGTGGCTCTCAGCTCATTGGTTCATACTGAAGATGTACATCTTTACAACCAGCTGATAAATGTGTAGTTACTTTCAGTGGTGGATTAATGTGTAATTACTGTGGTGAGTATTTGTGTCCGCAGGATGGTGTGTGTGTGTGTGTGTGTGTGTGTCTGTGTGTGTGTGTGGACTGAGTCAAAATAAACTCCAGTGTGTGTTCATGATGTTGACAACAGAAAAAATACAGAGCGTCATTCTTTGAACAAGAAATCTGACCCAGCAGAACTGAACCCAGACCTGTACAGACCAGAATACAGTCTGGACCTGAATGACAAATCTGCTGGACTCACCCCGAGACTGTGAAGTGCAGCTCCTCCATGAAGGAGCGAGGGCAGCGCAGCCTGCGGACCCCAGTTTTCAGAACCCGCTGCAGAGCTGCATCCATGTGGGTCAAACCCTCCAGATCCACGCTGTGCCACAGAGACTCGTCAAACCTGGGACGGAGACACGGGCAGGGTATGTTCATACAGTCAAGGTGGGAGAACTACTACAGTGTGTTGACAGTATCAGGAAGGACTGGAGAAACTGTGCCCTGTCTGAGGAGTCACGGTTAGGACAGATTTGACTGGTGTTATATATCGCAGTCTTTTCTGTGTAGGGTTATGCTGCATGGTTATTTATCTGGGATCATGAATTCAATTTATTGGATTCTTAGGACCCAAATTAAACTGTAGTGTGTCACAAGAGCCATGTTATCCATTAGGATACCATCGAAGAACAACTAAAATACACCTATTTGTAGAATCTTGTTTATATTTTGGTGCAAATATGAAGAATATTTCACTCCTGAGTCATGCTCTGAAAACCGCACTGGTCAGAGACTCACACTAAGCGGTGCCAGCGCTTGCAGACTGTGGACATCCTGAGCAGGTCCTGCAGAGGGAGGTAGAAGAGGATCTTGAGAAGCAGCTCGTCCGGTAAGTGGTCCCATGAAATACCTGCAAAGGAACAAAGTAAAAGTAATACGGCTGTTAATCACAGCTACAGACAAAACACCACAGCTGCTGAGAGGAGGTCAGTGAGGTTTTCCTGCCTGATGTGGAGTCCTTCTTCCTCCTGGACCTCCTGGCCAGGACAAAATGGTTGCAGTCGTTCTCCTTCCCTTTGCTGATGAGCCGCTGGTGCTTGTGTCGGGGCGACCACTGCTGGATGAGCTCTGTGGGGGTGCACTCTGTGTCCAGGCCCTCACTCAGGCAGCCTCTGGACTTGCGTTTGTTGGTCCTGTTGCAATGAGACAACATGGAGCCCTGGAGGCTGAAGCAGGGCAGATCCTGCAGGGGCATGCTGGGAAGGAGGGAGAACTGATCAAAAAACTCATCTTGTAAATGTTAATTATGTAACACTTCGACCTGTTATAGGAACAGCTCAGACAGAGACTGGTTAGAAAAGCCATCCTCCCCCAGACAACAACCTCTCTGCCCGCCATATTGATGCAGCTACCAGAGGATTGACCGCGCAAACTCTGACTGCTTAAGACAATGAAAACGTTCTGTCACCTGTATTTGTGGTTATATATGAGTACACAGTTACACTGACTTTTTATTCTCTTATTCTGCCACTAGTTTACACTTTAAAACAGCGGGAAATGAGCTCAGATGGACGGAGGCCTGGTCCTGCTCAAAGCGCGGTATCGATTATTAATAGCTTCAGTTTTGAGCTATAGCTGCTAAAATGGAGATTTACAGATACACAACTTACGACACAGACTCACAACTCACCAAACATCTACTCTGACCGATCAGTGGTGGTTCTTTAATAGTAACACAACCGAGATAACGAACTAGTCTGGTGAGCGCTGCTTCATTTTCACATGGATCTCACGCTGAAACTGAACGTTACCGCTGCTGAACCTATTCTCCATGAAACCCGTATAAACCAGCAGAGACCGTACCTGTCTGTGGGCCTCTCCTCTGGGTCAGTGCTCGCGGTTCGGTCGGTACAATCCGTGGACAACATGAAGGAATTGCCCGGTTCTCCTCAGCCCTCCAACTTGGACGCTTTAAACTCACCGCCAGATACAGGGCGCCCTGTGTCCACACGTCACAGACGCATCTGTACGTCGTACGTCTTACGTCACGAGTCCCGCTGAGTGGCTCGTGTGGTATTCCGGTCTTGCTCGTTTTTTCCGCCTTTTTTAGAGGCGCCTTTAACAGTTAAATTTGATTATTTGCGTAGAAAAACAGCTTAATGTTTAAGAGACACAACTATGTGATTTTGCAGTGAAACACAGCAGTGTTGGCAGGAAATGAATAACATCTTATCTGTCACTACAAAGAGTGACCCACTATGCATGTTACATAGCAAAGACAGTGTATTTCACAGAAGATTGGAGCCTTTTATGTCATACATAACTAGTATACAGACATATGGTCACAAGCAATCTGTTGTTTTTATTCATTGACACTGAAAACTGCATCAGGATGATGTTGTTGATAACTCTGCTTATCATATTGGTATCGTTGTGTTTCCCTCTGTGTCAGAGTTGGACCCCCACCCCAAATCTGGAAACACCAGAGAACTTGACCAGAGTATTCCATATGGGCTGCAGCTCTGCCTTCATCACAATACCACCAGATGATCACTTCACCACCCTCCAGACAGGCCATATATGGTGTTGTGGACAAGCCAAATGAGTTCAACCTGTTCTACAACAGGTTTGACACAGCCTCACCTGTTCTCCCCCACTACTTCAGCTGCAGCTTCTCCTACTGCATCTCCTCCACAACCTGGAACTGCAGCTGCAACCCCCTCCACACTGGGGTCAAGTCTCCTGTCCTTTACAGCGGAGGAGGTGAGGGCGGAGCTCAAGAGGCTAACAGGCCCGGATGGTGTGTGTCCGGGGCTGTTAAAGGACTGTGAAGCCCAGCTGGCTGAGCCTCTCCAGAGGATCTTTAACTTAAGCCTTCAAACAGGGAGCCCATGTTTGAAGGCTTAGAAATAAAGAAAGATTCCTTTCATTTTAAATTTTAAACCACGATCAAACTTCATCACTGCCAAGAAAAGAAATACAATCATGGCAAGAACTGTCCTTTTGTTGATTCAATTTTATTGTTATGGCAATTTCCATACCTTTTTAACATATATGTTACAATCTTTTTATTCTACAGGTTCTACAGTCAGTAGGTTGTTTCAGAGTCATCCGATTCTGTAAATGTGGAACAATACAACAATGTGTTTACATAAAAAATGTACTTTTGAATACTTCAGTATTCAGTTTTAAAATCAAGTACTCCAGTACTTTAACTAAGCTGCACACGACAAATCAAAACTCATGTTGACTACAGTTGGACATGGATGTGGTGCAGTGCTTATAGAAGAGGAGGGCTGTGTGTAGTGTGCAGTCTGTTAGCTCTGGTATTATGCGATAGAAGTGAAGCTCGGTTAAACTTGGCCCGCAGTCCAACTGCAGCCCTTCATGACTGTGAGTTTATCATGCAGTGGTGATGGTGTTATCAGCCAGGTATCTGAGATCACAGTTTCATCTGAGGAGGTTTCTATATCCCTCTGAGACTGGTTGACACTCTCCACCTCAGAGCCAGGTGTTAGTGAAGCTAAGCACAAACAACAGCGTTTCGTGTCACATATGGAAACACTGAGTTTAGTGGAAGGTGTATGGCTGAGCCTAATAATGATAGCCTCTCTAATACTGCAGTCATCCTACAATGACAACACCCAGTCCTTACTTCATTATCTGGTACCTGCTCAACTGCTCTGTGTCTCCCATCGGCAGTGAACATCCCACAGACACATGAGCAATAATGAACAGCCTGTTTGAAGACTCAGGTGTGAAGCAGTCAGGACTAGGACTTTGGTTACCTATAGGTAAGTGTTGAAACCTGACATCTGCTCAGTCCCAGGAAGGTGGGATTTAACCCCCCAACCTATTAGGACACACCTGAACTGATAAGAGGCCTGGATCAGCCTTTGTCATTCTCTCCCTTTGTTTGCCCCCCCCCCCCGGGTACTAAATCTGAGCTCTTAGATCATAGCCAGACATTGGCAGGCAAATGTGCATCTCTGGCACACTATGATATCCTTAGTTGGAAGGTGGAAGATAGGAATATGTTATCACCTACAATAATAGTCATAATATACTCATAATACATAGTGTATATAGAAAAATCACTTGTGCATGTATAACTTCCAGAATGTGACAGTTGATGATTGAGCACATGTGACATATGGAGGTTTCATCTCTGGTAACAGCTGATCTTTGTTGGTGTCAGCTGAGGTCAACACCTCAGACACCAGAGAGCAGTCAGATCGTCTGGTGATGGCTGAACAATGAACTTACCAACAGTAAAGTTTGGTAACAAGACGCCTTGGCTGCGTCATCGTGACCTGGCGTGGCTCAGGAAGGGAGCAAAATGTAGAAATTAAAATATAATCATTCTTTGTATTGAAAGCAGATGGCCCTAGCAACCGTCGCACAGATGCGACCCCCAAAATGTATATAAGGAGAGGTTTTTCCTTTGTCTGTGGGTGATTTTCTAATATAGGATGTCTGCTTGACTTGTGTAATCTGAAGCACCCGTGGGGGCTGCCATACTGTTGCCAGGACAGATCAGAGTTTTGTTTGTATACACGCCATGTTGCAGATAAACTTGCATTCAGTGAAACTCTCAGAATCTCAGTGTGATAAATGAGTCCTCGTCTACGGTTGATTCTAATTCACCTAATTAGAGGGTTTCTGTTGAACCTCAAATCGGGGACCCGATTTAGTTTTAGTTGTAAGAGGTGCAGCTTTAAAGCCTGAAGTTTGCCGAGGTCCAAGAAGAACCACCACAATCTAAAGTTCAGAAGGCCTCACAGTAGCAGAGGAAGGTCCAACATCGATGAATTAAGTTGATGAATTGAATTAAAATGAGAGATATTTAACCTGGAGAGGCAGCGGGGGGAAACTCAGCAGGGATGGTATGTGGTATGTGTAGGTATGTGCAACACTTACCAACATCACAGCACCAGGTCTTTACTGCACCGCGCTGTCATCTAGAATACTGTAGCTATGGTAACAAGTACCACCTCCCCCCTCCATGAGTCCTCTGGAGACTGAAGCAGAGGTCTTATAGTGAGGAACTACTGCAGCCAAGTATTCAGCTCTACTCCATCTCCTCCCCTGATGAAAAGACTAGGCTTTGGTAAAATGAAACGTTTCCATTCAATTCAAATCATTTTCATGTCTTTTTTTCTAAATGAATAGTTGAACCAGTCAACATCTTAAAGAAATATAAAAGCATAAAATAAATGACAAATACCCTGTTTCATAATTTGACAGGGAATGTGTATATTCCCTGTCAACTTTGTCTCTGAATCTTGAAAGTACCTGATTTACAGAATAAACCATGTGTATAATTTAAAATGAAACGTCTCTAATTTTGTATATTATTTCCTATTATAATCCCAAACTGTGTCTGTGTGTTAGTATATTCTATATAATTATCAGATTATTCCTCTTTAAATAGGTCATTATATAGTTTGACAGTCTTATTACGTTTTTTAGTATTTAAAAGATCAAGAGTCTAAATATAAATAAATATAGAAATATATTCTCTAAATTGCCTGGGTTTTGTTAATCTGCATTTATGTATAAATTGAATGTCATGTTGATTATGTATAATATATAATATATATATATATAATATATATATATTTTTAGATTGGCTATTGAGTGTGTGTGTGTGTGTGTGTGTGTGTGTGTGTGTGTGTGTGTGTGTGTGTGTGTGTGTGTGTGTGTTAGTCATGACCGCTCTGAGCCCGTCGTTACGACAGACAGTGTAACAGTTTTCTGTGACAGACCGGAAGTGTTCCTGTGCTGCTGTTGACGGAACACGGAGACGGAGGCTGGAGACTCACAGAGGAGGAGCTGAACCCCGGATCGTCCGCAGTCAAACAGGTTTGTTCTGGTTCTGTTTCCTCTGAGCTTATCAACAATAACTGATTTATATCTGATGGGGATTAAACCACGGGGATGAATCATCTTCCTCCAGCCGATCAGACGGCATCAGATGCGCTCGCGACTTGATCTTGTCATCAGGTGTGAAGTCGGTGTTTTAAATGATTGTACGTCGCATTTAAACCTGGGTGGTCCAGCGCTGAGGACACAGGGTGAGGACACTGTCCTCTGTGCCGGTGGTGCAGGGACACAGGGCTTCTCCTCCAGCAGAGGACAGGATGAGCCGGCCTGTCGTCTCTAGCACAGCCATCTTTACTCTGTCATGTCATCCCTCACACAGCTCTCACCCGGCACCCCGCACCGCGGCTCTCGCGGCTCTGTGGGATCTGAGGTCTGAGTGTGAGGCCTGGTGTTGCAGGGCTGATGCACCGGGAGGGTTTTCTGTCTCTGGCTCGGTACGGCACGATTTAGCCGCGCCATAGCGACCACAGGCCTCCACTGCGGCTTCTACCTCTCTCTCTCTCTCTCTCTCTCTCTCTCTCTATCTCTCTCTCTCTCTCTCTCTATCTCTCTCTATGTGTGTGTGTGTGTATGCTGGTTCATCTGTGTTTGATTTCACCATCATTATAACAGCAGTTGAAACAAAGAACACAGTTGTTATTGAGTGTTTTTATATCACGGAAATCAGGAAACCGGTCCACACCCTCCCTGTTTACTGTATTATTTTTCCATTCAGACTGTAGTGCTCATACATACTGATACTGTTGCCATCAGCCACAGCCCTGTCAGCAGTTTTCCTTGGTAAAGGTGATTCTAAAGAAAAATGTTGACCTGAAATCTGAGTCATCCAGATTTACGTGTGATGGTCTTTAATTTTTGTATAATACGTGTATAATATATGTATATTTATTATTGACTGTAAGGTAGCATGAATTCATTATTTATATTATTCATTATTCATGTGTTTGTCAGGAATAATAAAGGTAGTATACTTATATAATGAGCTCACACAACCAGTAGTTTAAGGTTCTTCAGTTTTTTTCAGTACAGAGCCACTTACTGAGGATACACAACCAATCACAGCTGTACATAATATTAATGCCCATTATCAGTTATGTAAGGACATGAAACATTTACTCACAACCTCAGTGCTCTACAGGGATTTGTAGCATAGTGGTTAAAAGTTGGTAACTTTTATTAAAGGACACCTGTTATGTTCATTTATATTTTTTATTCCTTAGTCCTTATTTATCTCCAACTGCCTGTTATACAGCCCCTCAGTTAAACAGGAAATTAGCTCAGTTCTCATTAACAGACCTCCTTAAAAGCCTGCTTTCTTCTGATTGGCCAAACATCTGAAAGCCTGGTGGGGGGCAGCCCCATCCTCTCGCTGACGTGGAGATTCTGAATGTAAACTGTAAAACTCAGTAACTAATAACTAAAACGAAGTAACAGAACATAATTGATTGAATTGATAGATTGATTAAGCGCCTCTGTTCTGTGAATATTATTATGCTCATTACCTGCTTATTGTGTATTTAGTCTTTCAGTCGCAATCCATGTATTACATTTTCCTACATATTTCCCTGTTAATAGTTGTGCATGAGGGAAATGTACTAAAATGCCACTGAAGTGGAAAATGTCTTCTGTCAGGAAACACCGAAGCTAACGTTGCTGGTAAAATGTTGTTCTGCTGTCATCTACCATACAACTATAGTACGGTGTCCTTGAGTGCCAAGAAAGGCGCCTTTAAATAAAATGTATTATTATTATTATTATAATAAACCTGCACAGTTGTTTTTTTTGTATACAAAGGGAACTTGTGTACGCACCGAAAAAAGAACAGTGCCATCATGACATGATGACACACTAAAACCATGGACTGTACATAAAGATGGACATAGCCTCTGTGACGCCGCCCACAGAGGAGGGGTGAGCAGAGATTTCAGTGCATGCTTGTTTGTGGCAAGCATATGCTCAACCACCTGTCACTCAAAGAGGCCACGCCCTCAATTATACATAACCTTAAACCTTGATAAAATTCAAAAACATGTTTATTTCTGCTGTAAAGTTGGACATTTTAACATGGGAGTCTATGGGATTGACTCACCATTGGAGCCAGACTCTAGTGGTCATTAGAGGAACTGCAGTGTTGGCTTCATATTTCAGCCCCGGAGGTTGATGCTTGGCTAAAACTAACCAGGCCTGTGCTCTAATCAGCTTTGTTTGAGGGTGTGCCAAACTAGCTAGTAACTGGCTTTATGCAAATGTGTTACATGGTGACGTAGATAAGTTATGGAGGTGAGTGTGAGTCCTGTATCATCAGATGATGATACACCTAACTGTAGCTCATCCACAGGGCTAAGGCTAAGTCACCAGTTAGCTTAGCTGCAGTGGGAAATGGCTGAAAGCTTTTCATTTACAGGATCTTGGTGATCATTAGATTGATGTTGTAGATGAGCTTTGACCTGATCATTTCAATGTGTCCCTGCTGCTAAAGTCCTGCTTGTTGCACTAATAAGTAGAATTTGTGGCTAAGTAGCTATGTTTGATGGCTAACATTTAGCTAAGACGGTGCTGTTAGCTAAATTGATAGTTTACTGCTAATATTAATGAATTAATTACAAGAGCAATGTCCAACCTTCAGTGAGAATAATTAACTAATTGTCGAACACATTCAGTGAAAATCACTGTGCATGGTGTGTTCACATGTACAGATACAGCTTTTTTAGCTATGTACTGTTTGAGTCTGTCGAGCTCACTGGGGACATAGGGCTGCAAGTCAAGTCTCACAATGAATTCACAATGAACAGCATCATCACTGTCTCAGCTGTTTGAATCTGTATGTGTTAGATGCTAGCTGGGTGCAGCAGCTTGAAATGCAGGACTGGAGCATCAGTATGAAAATAACGACGACTGCATGATGACTTAATTTATTTTCTGAGAACAGGAACGAGAAACTTGACGTTTCCTTACAGATATCAAGTAGGTGCTTCTGCAACCACCACACCACCATCTCCCATCTCTCTCTGTGTTGTTGGCGAATCACTATCAGATACAGGAAGAGAGAAGATGTTGAACACGGCTTTCATTTTCAAAAGATGATTTGTGGTTTTCAAGGTTTTAGATTTGATTCAATAAAAATCTGTTAAAGACAACCTGATTCCTTCAGGTTAACTTTCTATAGCTGCACCCACAACTTCCGTCATCTGTTGTAATGTGGGCCTCATTCACCTAGGACCTATTGTAGATATAAGTTAGGGGGAACACATTGGAGTATGTAACTGCTGTGCAAGAGGTGGTCGTAACCGGGGATAGTGATGATAACAGCAGTACCACAGTCATATGTTTACCGTCATCAGTTATTTATGTTCAATTATCAGTAGTTTTCTTGGCGTTGGAGGGATGAGCAAACATTTCCTATACAGTATAAAAGGTGCGAACGATAGACTGTAAATAAAGATGAACTAGTCTCTGTGACCTCACCCACAGTTGTCTTATGAGTGGTTTTGAAATTCAGAGTGAGCTGCTCCTCCTTTGCTATCTTGGCAGTGCCTGACTCTGCCGTACTCGTGGCTAATCCAACAATGGTCAAAAAGGAAGGGCCGAGATTTTGGCGTATGCCGGTTTGTGGCAAGCACACGCTCACCCACTTGTCGCTCAAAGAGTCGACGCCTTCTATTATGCATAACTTTAAGCCTTAATAAAATGTAAACAGGTGAGTTATATAAACAGTTGTCATGAAGGAGGAAATTAGATCTAGAGACCAAAACTGTTTTTGTACCAGGCTGTAAACATGTTTATTTCTGCTGTAAAGTTGGACATTTTAACATGGGAGTCTATGGGGATTGACTCACTGTTGGAGCCAGACTCTAGTGGTCATTAGAGGAACTGCTGGATTTGGTTCTTCAGTGTTGGCTTCATTTTCCAGCCTCAGAGGTTGATGCTTGGTATGAACATGTAATTTGGGGGTCATTGTGGTTTTGTCGGCATTGGAGGTCGTCACAGAGCTGGATCGACGTCCATGTAAAAGGGAGAGCAGGTACTATGGGACCGACACTGATGCTGTTGTGTTACATGTCACACCTTTGACTCCTGAAGATTGACATGCTGTTTAAAATCCCACACTGGAGCAGTATCATGACGACTTTGTTAGGTTCAGTGAAAACAAGCAGAAGTGAAAAAAGAGAGAGGAGAAGTAGATGTAAACTGTAGGTGCGATGGAATACAATTTTATTTAACCTGAAACAGTTCAAAAACATTAAATCAATTACAGGCTAGTACAGGCTCCGCCACTGGCTCCATTACAGTCGCCTTGGGTGTCGCTGTTAAACAGTTCTTCTTCTTCTGATGTTTTTCTTTTTTGAGGGTTGGTGAACTGCTTCTTGGTGCATTATCGCTACCTTCTGGTGAGTGTCGTTAAATCTCTCAAGAGTTAATGACACTTATGTTCACGTTTGCACCACCTACAGCAGTGAAGGTCATGAAATCAGCTTTTTGTGTATATTTGTTGGTGAGTACTTCATGTACACTTACTGAGCGGTTGGACATTGAGGGGTCTGAAAAATCCCTGTTTTGTTTAGATGAGTTACTCTGACAGACAGACTGAGATGTTCCAGGTTCATCAGTGTTATCTCTCTGATCTGTAACTGTCATATTAAACTAACATGATAAAAGCCTCATCATGATTTGTGATGTACTGAGTGTACTGTTGTTCAGGTTTTTGCAGTGTACTGGTTCTCTGCCAGCCAGAACACTTGAATGCATGTAAACACAGTCAGTGTTAGACCAGAAAGTGAATGATGACGAGGAGCAGCTGGATCTTGTACTTGACGTTTTGTTGTATCTGTTCTCCAGACACCAGACTGACTTAATTGATGTTGTTTCTCTGCCTTTCAGTCAGGATATGTCTGTCAGGATGGAGATGGATATCAGTGGAGTGTCCCGGACACACGTCTCCATCCTCCCTGCAGCTGAGATCAAGGCCACACTGAAACCAGAAGCAGAGAGACCTCGCTGTGCCAGCACCCCGTGTTCCCCCATCAGAGGGACTGTCGCAGGATACCAGATCCTGCACATGGACTCTAACTATCTGGTGGGCTTCACCACCGGTGAGGAGCTGCTCAAACTGGCCCACAAGTGGTCAGAAGGCGCCCCAGAAAAGAGCTCTGTATCAGAGTCCGTGTCCAGCCCCATCCAGAGTCCTGTCCCCAAGTCTGTGGACTTGGGCATCCACCGGTCTTCACGAATCTTCAAAGGCAAAAATCGCTACTACCAACCCTACGACATCCCTGCTGCCAACGGGCGGAGGCGGAGGCGTATGCCCAGCTCCAGCGACACCTTCCTCAGGTCCCTGGCCCACGGAGAGCCTGGGCCTGGGAGGGGTCTGCATGCTCCACTACCCCTATGTCTGCTTAAAGGAAAGGGAGCCCAGTCCAAGTCCCTGGACTACCTTAACCTGGACAAAATAAGCATCAAAGAGTCATCGGACACTGAGGTGTTACAGTACCAGCTGCAGCACCTTACCCTGCGGGGGGAGCGCGTGTTTACCAGGAACAAGACATGAGCACAGTGGAAGGCCTGTTGAGGCGTCGGTCACCCTCTGGGGTTTAGGTGCTATTTCCAGCCTGGTCTCTTTCTACTCAGATTATAAAGGGTTCCTTAAGAAGACAGTCTGATAATCCTGTTTATTATTAACTGGGGGTTTTACCTTGTACTGTACACATAACGTGGTGAAGAAAATCCTTAAATTAGTCCTCACATCGTAATGAGGTGTTGAGGTTAAAAAAAAATGTGAATTACAGTGCATTCAGAAAGTATTCAGACCCCTTCACTTGTCTTACATCTTGTTATGTTGCAGCCTCATGATAAAATTGTTTAAATTAGATCAATTTAAAGTGCAAAATATCTAAAATTCAGTTTTCTCTTTGTCATTATGGGTAAAAATTATAAATAATTTTAGCATAAAGCTGCAACATAACAAAAAGTGAAACAAGTGAAGGGGTCTGAAGACTTTCTGAGTGCACTGTATATAAACTTAGCAATAACTAGTGAACCTATTTATTGACAGTGTTGTGTGTTTGTACTGGTCAGAGACGCACTAATATATCAGCTGACAGCTGAGAGAAGCACATATCACATACTGTATCAGCTTTAAATGCACCGTTGCTACCAGGCCAATTATAGATTTACTGCTTATCTGTGAGGAGTTGTGTTCATGGACGTTTTGCATACAACTGTCAAATCAGCAAGATGATACTTTTAGTACGTTGCTAATTTATTTATTGCTGTCAATGTGTTTTTAAACTTCTTATTTACCATGAGGTGGACATGTGGAAAAAACTAATTGATGCTCCACTCAGTCTGTTTACTGAGAGGCAGGTAAAGGTGAGCTGATTAAAGGTCCCATATTTTACACTTTCCCTGTGTTTTATTTGACGTGTTAATCCAATGATCTGACTGTTTTCTGAGGGATTGAATAAAAATATAGCAGATTATAGGTTAACACTCAGAGAAACCAAATCCTGCAAGGTTGGATGGTGGATCCAGGTGGGCGGGGCTTGGGGCATGGCTGAGAGCAGTGACTGCTTTGTTGTGACATCACAAAGTTCCAGAAGTCCTGACGGCTGGTTTTAAGGCTCAGTTTCTGAATACAGGCTGTGTGCATTTCTCTGTGGACTGAGGCTTTGATACTTTCACAGTATTAATAAAGAACCTAGACCTGATCTATAATCAAACAACACATGGACAGAGACCTTTATACTATATGGACCTTTAAAGGATCTTAATACAACACTCACGCTGGGTATTGAACTGTGATACTTTTATGGACTGACTGAATTGGTTTGATTGTATCAAGGATCAAAAATAGTCTTGTCCTTTGATAATAGTAAATGAGTAATGTCATCAGTGTAAGTGAGCCACTCAGTATGCAGCATGCCTTGACCAAGATCTAATAATGCTGGTGATTGGCTGTTTATTTACACGAACACGTTTGAGTGAGCAAAGAGACTGAGCCTCAAAATAAAACTATATACTATAACTATAATATATAATACTAGAACTATAAAAAAATTTGTACTATAATGTGCGTTGTAATTTTCTTTTTGTCAAAATGGATTTGATCAAATTGGTATTGAAAAAGTATCATTAAGAATCTGTAACAGTACTGATATTGAACATTTTGGAATGACCAGTCCTACTGTGATCATTCCCTCTGTCCACACTGTGATTAGAGAAGCATCAGAGAAAGGAGAGGGATGACACACAGCAGAGGTCCCTCAGCCAGACCCAAACCAGGAACTTTTCAGTTTCATGCTCAGCTTCTCAGACCTCTAGTCTCGGTGATCCACCATCATGATCCCCTCCTGATGTGACCGTACTGCAGTCTGCGGGGGAGACGATCCACTCTCTAGTTTGTCTAACTCAGACTGCTGACGCTTCATTTAGCTCCAGCTCAACTTCAGAATGTATTTTTACACAGGACGAGGACGTGGACGTTTCCCTCCATGTCTTACAGATACTCACACAGAGGGGGATCAGGGAGATGAATGATTATAGCAATTCATGTTGGTGACAGCAGTGACCTTTGACCTGGTTGGAGATCAGAGATCAGAAAACACCTGTATCCCTGCAGTATTGTCCTCCAGATGTGGAGAGATACAGACAGATGAGTGGAGCATCACCTCAGTCTTTTTTACGCCTGTTCAGTGGCTATTGTGGGCAGGTATGGTTGGGAATATATTGGCTTTAGAAAAGCATATTGGTGCATCTCTAGTTTTGTATATTGGTTATGGGTGCACAACAACAGTATGTACAGGTGTGTCTTTTTAATGAGTGTGTGTGTTCCCCTTACAGCTGGTAACGGACGTGTTTCCAATGCCTCTCCTGCAGAAACAGAGTTTTCTGCACCTGATTGCACTGTTGGACGTCTACTACAGACTCTCTCTGGAAACAGCAGTGCACCTTGACATTGTCACCACCACGGCACCAGTTAGGTGTTCACAGTAAACGCTGCAATATTGTATATAAGCAAGCCATGTGAACACTTACAGTTCTGCAGAAACATCCGTACACCCCCTGAGTTTTCGCACAGTTTGTTTTGTTGCTTTGAGAGGAAATTGTGATTTCTTTATCTCAGAACTTCAGTGTTTTGACACTAAAACATTAGACATTTCCATTAACTTTATTAACATGTAACATGTAACATCTGGACCTCTGTGTTAAATTTTATGTGATGATGGCATCTTTCAAATTGTTTTGTTGTAGAAAAAGAGTCAAACTGGTGCGGTGTGTGTTACTTTGAGGCAATTCAATCTCAGATCCTGCAAGTCACCAGTCAGATAAATTCAAATCCTGCTCATAGAGGCTTTAAATATTTAGTATAAATATGTTTGTAGATGTTTTTGAAAATAGTCCAGAATACAGTGGCCACATGTTCTTCATCTTTGAATCAATGTGAAGAGCGTGGATGTGGGATTTAGTTGTTCCGAATACTTGAATAACATGAGACGTCCACATGAGGTGAATGATCAAAATAAGGATTTTGTCCACAGTGTTAGATCAGCAGGTGGAGCATGATGGACACTGCATCTCTATCCACCTGTTTTTATGCTCATTTTAAATTTGCTCACAGAAAATTTTGAATCCTGGAAATTAGAAAAAAAAAAAAAAATATCACAAAGGAACTTTTCCACACAGCTCAGGTGGAAGTTTGTGTATTGATAAAAGCAAAATGCAATAAATCGGTGATGATGTGCATAGAGCATGTGGCTTAATGGCTATTTGCCAAGTTTTGCTATTGCTACATGGCTAACGTTAGCATTAACAGCTGTTTACTTACCAGTCTTGCCAAGAGCTTCAGCCAATGTGGCTTTTACAATACGAGAAGTCATAATACTGGACGCAACAGTGAATCAGTATCAGAAAGTGATGAGATGGTCCAACTGGGCTGGAGCTAGCTGGTTAGCATGCTAACTTCAGTAGAAGAAAAGATGTGATAAAGACAAGATTATTATTTATTTATTCATTGGTGTTTGTTTCCACCTCTGGAAACAGCTGTTGGTGAGTAAAGGAATCAAGTTTGTTGCTGAACTGCTAATGCTAATGTTAGCTATGTAGCAATAGCAATACCTTTAAATGTGCACTGAAGTCAAAAGTCAGATTTCCATCATGTTTTCCACCTGCAGCTCTTTCAATGACCTCATCTTCTTCTGCAGTGCTTTAATGGCGTCAACTGTTCATTTTCATGAAACAAATATACATGAAGGGACAATAACATAAATTGAATTTTGATGGTTTTCTGGACATTCAATTAAATTTAGTTTGCACCACATCTGGATGGAACATGTGTCTTCAGTGGAGCTGAGGTTCTTATCTTAAAATTCACTGAAATTCACAGAGATCTTTTCTCAGAAAATAAAGGCAGAATCATGATCTGTGTCTGAGCGGCATCGTGAGGTTTAGTCAGTTACAGTGTTGTTCACCGTCACTGGCTGCAGACTGACTGAAAACCTATTGGGTTGACATGTTTTTTCTTTTACTTTATTGTGCTCACTTTATTTATTCTGTTTGTTTTAGTTAATTTTTTAGTCAATAAATAAATGAATTAAAGTAACGACAATTCTCTGTTTGTTTAACCTCATGCTGGACACAGCTGTGCTTCACTGCTCTGTTACTGATGTTATAAATCAGCTTAGACTTCAGAGTGTTAATGATGATGATCATGTTAAAAACATCTATTGTTACTGTGTGTTGGAGAAAATATCTCACTAGCACACACAACGTCCCACACACATAAACCTACATGTAAACAGGTTATTGTTGGGGTGAAGATGGTTAGCATTTAGCAAATTATAGCTCTATATTAGACACTATTCACATTAAAAATTATTTAAATGTTAAACAGTTGCTAATAGTGGTCTAAAATGGCCACAACTGCCAAGAAAAGCATAGAGTGATCTGAAAACATGACGTCATTTTATTTTGAGACACTTTGATTTAAAGCTCAGGGGGTATACAAACTGTTTCACCATAAACTGTATGTAAAGTCACTCTTATGCACTTCTATTGATTCCTGAAGCCAAACTGAAAATGTACGCTTGATGTTAACCAATGACTGTTAGATCATTAAAGGTTATTTCAAACAGAAAATCAGAAGGAAGCTGAGACTTTATATTTCTGTCTGATGAGAGACTGCAGGTCTGCAGCCCTCAGTTAAAACCTATGAGCTGAGTTTTGAATACACTATTGTGCAGAATAGAAAACAGGTCTGTACATTAAAACATCAAATTGGCAGCGTAGCGTCCATGATTTCACCCACAGGTTTGAAACTCAGAGAGAGCTGCTCCACCTTTGCCTTCTTGGCAGTGCCTGACTCCACCTAACTTTTTGGCTTATCCATAATCGGAGACGTGTGTGGAGCTCAGAACCAAATTTGAGGCAGTATGAACAGTATGTGAGGCTTTAAATCATTAATCGTTAATTAAACTTGTGTGGGTTTCTCTGATTAATTAGTGCCACGGGTGCTCAGCTCCGAGGCACTCCTCTACAGCTAGAATAGAGAGGAGTGCCTCTATTAATATTCTGTTTCGGGTTTATTATTCTTCCGACAAATTTCGGCGCGTAACTCATCCCGCAGCTTTGAGAAAACCCTGGTAATATATACATCAAAACGTGCGTCTTGATCCCGAAAGGGGTGCTATGACTTTTGGTGTTAAAATTCCAATTTTTCCCAAAGTTATTCCCAAAAAACTGGGAATAAATAATGCATTTTTTCTACAAAATTGCACCTTTTTTCTGAGTCACGCAGCTCTCTCATAACTGCATGTAGAAATGTGATTCAAACTATAAAACGGAGGAAAACTTCTGCTCTCTCAAAAAGACAGGAACTGTTTTTACATAACATTTAAACTTTTCAAACTATGAGCACTCAAAGGAGGAGTGCA
>NW_019525659.1:2285812-2286287 GCF_002814215.2 Seriola lalandi dorsalis
ACTGAGCTTACGCACTCATTTTAAGGAATATCTGAATAAAATAGAGACTGTAGAAACTTCTGGCTTCAGTGTCTGGCACGGTCTTTTCGGTTTATGAAAAGAAGTAACGGTTTTCTCATATTTTGCAGTTGTTTGAAGCCATGTAGAAGCCAAATTCTGGGCAGATTTTAACATTGCCATGGCAACGGCAGCTCCTGACCTGTGTGCGTGCCTGCGTGCGCCTAGCAACCAGATAACCAACTCTCCAAGCTCCGCTAGCTTTACATTAGCCGCATGTTAGGTCTTAAATTACATTTAGTTAGGTCTTAAATATGTAAGTCCATTTACTGCTTCCTTCGTTGCTTTTTGTTTTGTTTTGTTAAAAGAGTGAATGAAGTTGTGACGGTCTCCGCTGAGACAGAAAAGAGGAGAAGCTACTAGCCCTCTCTCGCTGTCACTTCTAGTCGCGTTGCTCTCCTCCCCAGTAATGTTAAAT
>NW_019525659.1:2287658-2289944 GCF_002814215.2 Seriola lalandi dorsalis
ATAATAAGGCATAAAAATGGCAAAAAACGTCATAGTATAGTCAGGCACAAAACGTCACAGTATAGTAAGGCAAACAAATGCCAAAAAAAGTCATATTATAGTAGAGCATAAAAATTTCAAAAAACGTCATAGTATATTAAGTCATAAAAATGGCAAAAAACATCATAGTATAGTATGGCATAAAACGTCACAGTATAATAAGGCAAAAAAATGCCAAAAACGTCATATTATAGTAGAGCATAAAAATGGCAAAAAACGTCATAGTATAGTATGGCATAAAATTTCAAAAAACGTCATAGTATATTAAGTCATAAAAATGGCAAAAAACATCATAGTATAGTATGGCTTAAAACGTCACAGTATAGTAAGGCATAAAAATGCCAAAAAACTTCATTGTATAATATCGCGTGAAAATTTCAGAAACCTCATAGTATAGGATGGCATAATATTTCTTTTTTTTTTAAAGTATATTTTTTTGGGCTTTTGTGCCTTTATTGGACAGGATAGTGGAGAGAGACAGGAAATGGGGAGGCAGAGAGAGGGGGAATGACATGCAGTAAAGGCCGTCCGATGCGGGACTCGAACCGGGGCAAACTGCAGCAAGGACTGTAGCCTCTACACATGGGGCGCCTGCTTAGACCACTACGCCACACGACACCCCGGCATAATAATTCATAAAAACCTCATCATATAGTCTGGCATGAAGAAAACATAACATAAAGAAATGTCATATCATACTAAGATATAAAAAAAAAAAGTCATATTATAGTGGAGCATAAAAATGTCAAAAAACGTTGTTGTATTGTATGGCATAAAATTTAAAAAAAACATCATAGTATAATAAGGCATAAAAATGGCAAAAAACGTCATAATATTGTAAGGCACAAAACATCATAGTATACCAAGGCATAAAAATACCAAAATACATCAACATATAGTATGGCGAGAAGAGTGGCATTTAATTTTTAAAAAAGTCACAGTATAGTAAGGCATAAAAATGCCAAAAAACTTCATTGTGTACTATTGCGTGAAAATGTCAAAAAAAACGTCATAGTATAGTATGGCATAAAATTTCAAAAAACGTCATAGTATATTAAGTCATAAAAATGGCAAAAAACATCATAGTATAGTAGAACAAAACGTCACAGTATAGTAAGGCATAAAAATGCCCAAAAACTTCATTGTGTACTATTGCGTGAAAATGTCAAAAAAACGTCATAGTATAGTATGGCATAAAATTTAAAAAAACGTCATAGTATATTAAGTCATAAAAATGGCAAAAAACATCATAGTTTAGTCAGGCACAAAACGTCACAGTATAGTAAGGCAAACAAATGCCAAAAAGCATCATAGGACAGTAAAGCCCCAAAACAGGGATTGAACCCATGACCTTGTCAGTGTTAGGCAGTAGTCCTGACCATTGTACCACAATACTTCTACAACACAAGCTCATGGTATAGCATGATATCAGGGATATTTTAGCATACTAAGCCATGATATATCACAAAAGATTGTCCATTAGGCATGAAATGTCATGAAAACATAATTGTATAGTAAGACATATAAATATCAAAAAACATCATAGTATAGTATGGCATAAAATTTCAAAAAATGTCGTAGTATACTAAGGCATAAAAATGACAATAAAACGTCATAGTATAGTCAGGCACAAAACGTCACAGTATAGTAAGGCATAAAAATGCCAAAAAAATACATATTGAAGTAGAGCATAAAAATGGCAAAAAACGTCATAGTATAGTCAGGCACAAAACGTCACAGTATAGTAAGGCAAACAAATGCCAAAAAAACGTCATATTATAGTAGAGCATAAAAATGGCAAAAAACGTCATATATTAAGTCATAAAAATGGCAAAAAACATCATAGTATAGTATGGCATAAAACGTCACAGTATAGTAAGGCATAAAAATGCCAAAAAACTTCATTGTGTACTATTGCGTGAAAATGTCAAAAAAACGTCATAGTATAGTATGCCATAAAATTTCAAAAAACGTCATAGTATAGTATGCCATAAAAATGCAAAAAAGCATCATAGGACAGTAAAGCCCCAAAACAGGGATTGAACCCATGACCTTGTCAGTGTTAGGCAGTAGTCCTGACCATTGTACCACAATACTTCTACATCACAAGCTCATGGTATAGCATGATATCAGGGATATTTTAGTATACTAATCCATGATATATCACAAATAAATGTCCATTAGGCATGAAATGTCATGAAAACATAATTGTATAGTAAGACATATAAATATCAAAAAACATCATAG
>NW_019525491.1:0-945 GCF_002814215.2 Seriola lalandi dorsalis
TACACTATGCCGTTTTTTTGACATTTTTAAGCCTTACTATACTATGCCTTACAATGCTATTACATTTTATGATTTTTTTTTTGCCTTATTATACTATGAAGTTTTTTGACATTTTTATGCCTTACTATACTATGACGTTTTTATTACGTATTTATGCCTTACTATACTATGCCTTACAATACTATGAAATTTTATGATGTTTTTATGCCTTATTATAATATAAAGTTTTTGACATTTTTATGCCTTACTATACTATGCCTTACAATGCTATGAAAGTTTATGATGTTTTTATGCCTTACTATACTATGACATTTTTTGACATTTTTATGCCATACTATACTATGACGTTTTTAAGACTTACTATACTATGACGTTTTTATGACGTATTTATGCCTTATTATACTATAACATTTTTGCTATTTTTATGCCTTATTACACTATGCCATTTTTGACATTTTTACGCCTTGCTATACTATGCCATACAATACTATGACATTTTATGATGTTTTTATGCCTTATTGTACTATGCCGTTTTTTGACATTTTTATGCCTTATTACACTATGCCGTTTTTTTGACATTTTTAAGCCTTACTATACTATGCCTTACAATGCTATGACATTTTATGATGTTTTTATGCCTTATTATACTATGAAGTTTTTTGACATTTTTATGCCTTACTATACTATGCCTAACAATGCTATGAAAGTTTATGATGTTTTTATGCCTTACTATACTATGTCGTTTTTTGACATTTTTATGCCTCACTATACTATGTCTTACAATGCTATGACATTTTATGATGTTTTTATGCCTTATTATAATATAAAGTTTTTAACATATTTATGCCTTACTATACTATGATGTATCTTGACGTTTTTGTGCCGTCGTAAACTGTGACGCTTTTATGACGTATTTATGCCTTACTATACTATGCCTTATAATGC
>NW_019525491.1:3773-5245 GCF_002814215.2 Seriola lalandi dorsalis
ATACTATGATGTATTTTGACGTTTTTGTGCCATCGTAAACTGTGACGTTTTTTAAAATGTTTTTATGTCTTACCATTCTATGATGTTTTTTGACGTTTTTGTGCCGTCCTAAACTATGACGCTTTTATGACGTATTTATGCCTTACTATACTATGCCTTACAATGCTATGACATTTTATGATGTTTTTATGCCTTATTATACTATGCCGTTTTTTGACATTTTTATGCCTTATTACACTATGCCGTTTTTTTGCCATTTTTAAGCCTTACTATACTATGCCTTACAATGCTATGACATTTTATGATGTTTTTATGCCTTATTATAATATAAAGTTTTTAACATATTTATGCCTTACTACACTATGATGTATTTTGACGTTTTTGTGCCATCGTAAACTGTGACGTTTTTTAAAATGTTTTTATGTCTTACAATACTATGATGTTTTTTGACGTTTTTGTGCCGTCCTAAACTATGACGCTTTTATGACGTATTTATGCCTTATTATACTATGCCTTACAATGCTATGACATTTTATGATGTTTTTATGCCTTATTATACTATGCCGTTTTTTGACATTTTTATGCCTTATTACACTATGCCGTTTTTTTGACATTTTTAAGCCTTACTATACTATGCCTTACAATGCTATGACATTTTATGATGTTTTTATTCCTTATTATAATATAAAGTTTTTAACATATTTATGCCTTACTATACTATGATGTATCTTGACGTTTTTGTGCCGTCGTAAACTGTGACGCTTTTATGACGTATTTATGCCTTACTATACTATGCCTTATAATGCTATGACATTTTATGATGTTTTTATGCCTTATTATACTATGCCGTTTTTTTACATTTTTATGCCTTATTACACTATGCCGTTTTTTTGACATTTTTACGCCTTGCTATACTATGCCTTACAATACTATGACATTTTATGATGTTTTTATGCCTTATTGTACTATGCCGTTTTTTGACATTTTTATGCCTTATTACACTATGCCGTTTTTTTGACATTTTTAAGCCTTACTATACTATGCCTTACAATGCTATGACATTTTATGACGTTTTTATGCCTTATTATACTATGAAGTTTTTTGACATTTTTATGCCTTATTATACTATGAAGTTTTTTGACATTTTTATGCCTTACTATACTATGCCTAACAATGCTATGAAAGTTTATGATGTTTTTATGCCTTACTATACTATGTCGTTTTTTGACATTTTTATGCCTTACTATACTATGCCTTACAATGCTATGACATTTTATGATGTTTTTATTCCTTATTATAATATAAAGTTTTTAACATATTTATGCCTTACTATACTATGATGTATCTTGACGTTTTTGTGCCATCGTAAACTGTGACGTTTTTTAAAATGTTTTTATGTCTTACTATACTATGCCTTACAATGCTATGACATTTTATGATGTTTTTATGCCTTATTATACTATGCCGTTTTT
>NW_019525491.1:5265-5749 GCF_002814215.2 Seriola lalandi dorsalis
TACTATGACTTATTATACCTTAATATACTATGATGTTTTTATGCCTTACTATACTATGTCGTTTTTTGACATTTTTATGCCTTACTATACTATGCTGTTTTTTTTACGTTTTTATGCCTTATTATACAATGAAGTTTTTTGACATTTTTATGCCTTACTATACTATGCCTTACAATGCTATGAAAGTTTATGATGTTTTTATGCCTTACTATACTATGACATTTTTTGACATTTTTATGCCTTATTACACTATGCCGTTTTTTTGACATTTTTAAGCCTTACTATACTATGCCTTACAATGCTATTACATTTTATGATGTTTTTATGCCTTATTATACTATGCCGTTTTTTGACATTTTTATGCCTTACTATACTATGACGTTTTTATTACGTATTTATGCCTTACTATACTATGCCTTACAATACTATGACATTTTATGATGTTTTTATGCCCTATTATAATATAAAGTTTTTGACATTTTTA
>NW_019525491.1:5769-20483 GCF_002814215.2 Seriola lalandi dorsalis
GCTATGACCATTTTATGATGTTTTTATGCCTTATTATAATATAAAGTTTTTGACATTTTTATACCTTATTATAATATGCCGTTTTTTTATGTTTTTATGCCTTACGATACTATGCCGTTTTTTGACATTTTTATGCCTTACTATACTATGCCGTTTTTTTACGTTTTTATGCCTTATCATACTATTATATTTTTTGACATTTTTATGCCTTACTATAGTAAGGCATAAAAATGTCTATGCCTTACAATGCTATAACATTTTATGATGTTTTTATGCCCTATTATAATATAAAGTTTTTGACATTTTTATGCATTATTATAGTATGCCTTACTATACTATGCCGTTTTTTTACGTTTTTATGCCTTACGATACTATGCCGTTTTTTGACATTTTTATGCCTTACTATACTATGCCGTTCAATGCTATGACATTTTATGATGTTTTTATGCCTTATTATAAAATAAAGTTTTTGACATTTTTATGCCTTATTATACTATGCCGTTTTTTTACGTTTTTATGCCTTACAATACTATGCCGTTTTTTGCCAATTTTATGCCTTACTATACTATGAGGTTTTTTGACATTTTTATGCCATATTACACTATGCCGTTTTTTGAAATTTTTATGCCTTACTATACTATGATGTTTTTTGACATTTTTATGCCTCACTATGCTATGCCTTACAATGCTATGACCATTTTATGATTTTTTTATGCCTTATTATAATATAAAGTTTTTGACATTTTTATGCCTTATTATATTATGCCGTTTTTTGACATTTTTATGCCTTACTATATTATGCTGTTTTTTTACATTTTTATGCCTTACTATACTATGACGTTTTTAAGACTTACTATACTATGTCGTTTTTTTATTATGTATTTATGCCTTACTATACTATGCCTTACAATGCTATGACATTTTATGATGTTTTTATGCCCTATTATAATATAAAGTTTTTGACATTTTTATGCCTTATTATAGTATGCCTTACTATACTATGCCGTTTTTTGACATTTTTATGCCTTACTATACTATGCCTTACAATGCTATGACATTTTATGATGTTTTTATGCCTTATTATACTATGCCGTTTTTTGACATTTTTATGCCTTACTATACTATACCTTAAAATGCTATGAAAGTTTATGATGTTTTTATGCCTTACTATACTATGTCATTTTTTTACATTTTTATGCCTTACTATACTATGCCTTACAATGCTATGACATTTTATGATGTTTTTATGCCTTATTATAATTTTAATTTTTTAACATATTTATGCCTTACTATACTATGATGTATTTTGACGTTTTTTTGCCATCGTAAACTGTGACGTTTTTTAAAATGTTTTTATGTCTTACAATACTATGATTTTTTTTGAATTTTTTGTGCTGTCCTAAACTATGACGCTTTTATGACGTATTTATGCCTTACTATACTATGCCTTACAATGCTATGACATTTTATGATGTTTTTATGCCTTATTATACTATGCCGTTTTTTGACATTTTTTTGCATTATTACACTATGCCGTTTTTTTGACATTTTTAAGGCTTACTATACTATGCCTTACAATGCTGTGACATTTTATGATGTTTTTATGCCTTATTACACTATGCCGTTTTTTTGACATTTTTACGCCTTACTATACTATGAAGCCTTACAATGCTATTACATTTTATGATGTTTTTATGCCTTATTATACTATGAAGTTTTTTGACATTTTTATGCTTTACTATACTATGCCGTTTTTTTACGTTTTTATGCCTTATTATACTATTATGTTTTTTGACATTTTTATGCCTTACTATACTATGCCTTACAATGCTATGACCATTTTATGATGTTTTTATGCCTTATTATAATATAAAGTTTTTGACATTTTTATGCCTTATTATACTATGCCTTACAATGCTATGACATTTTATGATGTTTTTATGCCCTATTATAATATAAAGTTTTTGACATTTTTATGCCTTATTATAGTATGCCTCACTATACTATGCCTTACAATGCTATGACCATTTTATGATGTTTTTATGCCTTATTACAATATAAAGTTTTTGACATTTTTATGCCTTATTATACTATGCCGTTTTTTTTCGTTTTTATGCCTTACGCTACTATGCCGTTTTTTTACGTATTTATGCCTTACTATACTATGACTTACAATGCTATGATATTTTATGATGTTTTTATGCGTTACTATAATATGCCTTACAATACTATGACATTTTATGATGTTTTTATGCCTTATTATACTATCTGTCTGTGCAAGTTCTCAGTCGTCCAGGTCATGTCATTTTTTACATTTTTATGCCCTTATTATACTATGTCGTTTTTTGACATTTTTTTGCCTTACTATACTATGCCTTACAATGCTATAACATTTTATGATGTTTATATGCCTTATTATACTATGAAGTTTTTTGACATTTTTTTGCCTTACTATACTATGACTTACAATGATATGACATTTTATGATGTTTTTATGCCTTATTATTCTATGAAGTTTTTTGACGTTTTTATGCCTTAATATATTATTACGTTTTTTGACATTTTTAAACTTTAGTATACTATGACGTATTTTGATTCTTTTATGTCTTACTATACTATGACGTTTTTATACCTTAATATACTATGACTTTTTTTAATGTTTTTATGCCTTACTATAGTATCACTTTTTTTTTACATTTTTATGCCTCACTATACAATGACGTTTTTTGACATTTTTTTTCAATCAGTATACTATGATGTTTTTATACCTTACTATACTATGATTTTTATTGAATGTTTTTAAGCCTTACTGTACCGTGAAGTTTTTTGAAGTTTTTATGCCCTCCATGAGGTTTTTTTTTAGTTTTTATGACTTACTATACTCTATCTTATTAATGTGGCAGAAGACACAAGGAAATAAGGACAAAAGGATGTTTATTGTCATTTTAGTTCCTACGAACGAAAGTCAGTTTGGCACTCTTAGAAGCAGCAAGACACAAGATTAAAAATACAAACCAACACAAGACAAAAACTAGATAAAATGGCAGCATAACATAAATAACAAAGACAACTAGAATGCAGTGATAAATAAAAGGCAGCAGCAGTAAACAGTGCGAGCAGTTTATTAAAAAGTTCACAGTGTTTTTAAGAACTACAAATATTGGATAATAATTTGAATTGCACATTTACAACTTTATTAATGATTGTTAGGTTTGTGTCCTCCTCCCCGTTGATGAAAAGTGGGGACTGTGTGGCCCTCCTTGACGTCCTGAAGTCCACAATGACTGCCTTCGTTTTGGTGGTGTTTGGGACCAGATTGTTGTCCAAACACCACCCAGATGTCGGACTCCCTGTCTGTAGTAGGTCTCGTTGTTTTCACAGATGAGTCCCACCACAGTGGTGTCATCGGCAAACTTTACTATGGTGTTAGAGGAGTGGATGAGGACGCAGTCCTGGTCCACGGTGGTTTGGTGGACAAAACCTGCTCCTCCCAGTGAGAAGGTTCTGGGTTTGAATCCAAGGCCAGGGGCCCTTCAATGTGAAGTATTTATCTTTTCCCCATGCCTTTCGACGTTTTTATGCCTTACTATACTATGGTGTTAATTTTATGTCTTACTATCCTATGACTTTTTATGCCTTAATATACTATGACTTTTTATGCCTTACTATACTATGACGTTTTTGCATATTCTGGGTTTTCCAGCTTCCTCCCACAGTCCAAATAGATGCACATTATGTTAACTGGTGACTGTAATGTCTCACTATACTTGACACTTTTATATTTCATGATATCCCCTTGACATTTGATTGCTAGAAGCCAGCTTTAGGAGCTAAAGGCTTTGAAGTTATGTAATGTAGTTAGTAATGGCCAAATATTATTAAAAACAGTATATTTTGTACTTTTTTATTTGCTTATAAACTTTGGTACTTAAAGATATTGCACTACACCCCTGCTCGTTCATAGATAAAGCAGACTGAAGCAATGTGGCTGCAACAAAAAGTGAATTAGAGGGCAGTCACAAAATAATGGCAGGAATGCAGTGAGTATATTAGTATATTTAGGGAGGTGAATTCCTTCAGGCAAGGCTGTAAAACACCAGCTGCTGAAAATAGAAGACTTTGATTCTGCTCAGTAGCTTGTAAAATGTGATGCAAGGCACTATTTTAAGAGAATTTATACGCTCAATAAAACAGCTCCCATCCCAGAGGAAAGCTTGTTCATTCTGAATTTAAACACTTTGTATAGAGAATAGTTTGACAAAACAATATTAAGACCAACTGTACAGTTCAAAGCTGTTGAATTGACTGGCCGTGGGTCATACTGGTACAATCCAAATCCATAATATTGGCATGTTTGGATTGGACTGGATTGTGAGTTTCACAACTTTCAATTGTCACCGACCCTCTACTCCCTCAGAATAATAATTATGTCCGAAAACTAGAATTACCTCCTCGCGGTTGTCTGCCTCCACCACTCAGAGTCATCTAAAATATTAACCATTTCTGTGTGAAGCCTTGGTTAATGAGGATTTTTGAGGTCACACTGACCTTGACCGTTGACCACCAAAATCTAGTCTTTTCATCCTTGAGTCCTAGTGAATGGTTGTGCCAAGGGACTGAGATATCTTGTCCACAAGAATGGGACGGGAAAGGGTGTATGGTTTATGTTTGTTACACTGATTTATTTTATCCTTGGTTGTCAGTTTCTTTGGTAAATATCCACTATTACTAACTCAGTCCTCAAGCGCTACAGCAATTGAAGGTGCTGAAGATGAGCATTTCCAAAACACAACAAGGAATTTCGTTTTTAGTAGGAGCTGCTTTACCATATCCATTCATGTTGCATTGTGGTTCACAAACTAAAATAATTACCTCAGGAATGATATATGTACGGCTATTTGATTCTGTTGTGGCAGCCGCAGGTCACATGTGCTTTTATAGAAAACACAGTCAGCTGTTTCTGCTCTCCAAAGAGCTGAGAACCACCGATGTGGTCACTCATCCGTGGACAGTTAATGTCCCATGAGAGGCCTAAAAGTGACACCAGTTATCAACAGTGCGCTATCAACAGCCAACACAACTACACTTGATTATGTAATTAGATAAATTCTGGATATACATGAATAAAAACTTTCCAGTTCTCCTCCAGTCTTCAGTTTCCTGTTTAGTCACAGAAATAATTTTGGTTTTCCATATTACCACAACTTCCAACCCTGTATTTTCCCTGTTGCTACATAAAGGGCGCTGGACATGGATCATAATGTGTGGCATTGTCCACTGTAGAACACTGTAAACATGCAAAGCTGCTCTGTCAGTTTGGCTGAGAAGTGAGAAGTGCTTGTGTTGAAAATGTTTCTGCTCAGCACTTGGCTGCTTTAAACTGCCTCATTCCCTCTTTACTGGCCACAGGTGGCCTGACTGCCCTTGGCTCCTGATTGGCTGAGAGATGTGGGTATTGATCAAACTGAAAGTAGGGAGAACACGCCCCAGGTCTACTGACACTAAGGAGATTTAGCACCATGTTTACATGTACGCGCACAGTCCAGATTACATGCTCGTATGAATGCCTTTGTACGTGTGTGAATTGTTTCATAAAGGGCTTTTCCTGAGATTACAAAGAAATGACCTGAATTAACGAAACACCACAAATATTGCATTGTTAGTGTGAAATGAGAATGATAGGTGTGTTGCTGTCTGGACCAAGCAAGAAAAGAAAAGCACCCACCACCAGGTCTCTGGGTGCAGCCTAAAGTGGCCTATAACTGACAAACATCATAAAGTCACTTCCTCAAAACAGAGATGAGTAACAACCAAAATTAGAGCCGAGACTCGACAGAAATCACTGAACAGGAAAAATAATAAAGTTCATATTTTGTTATTTGAAAATGAAATGTGACACTGGCGCCTTTGTTTACAGCATCTTCCTGCAGTGGAAATGAGCGTCCAGCGCAGAGGACGAGTGATTTATGACAGACAGAGCTCACAGCCACTGGCCACACAAGCGCTGAGTCATGCTCATTGATTAACAACAAAACAACCAAACCGTAGACATACCACTTATACTGATTTCTGCGTTATAGCACAGCTGAAATCTCTGACATTGAGCCTGTTAATTAAAAAAATCTGCAATTAAAAGCATGGAGAAATCATCATACATCAAACCACTGTTCATCTTGCACTGCATGGGAACCTGTTGTGCACAGCGGGTGCTAATTTTAAGACATAAAGTTGTCTATATTCTTGTTTTTGTCATGTGTTAATCTTCATCTTGTCCAATCAGGCCAGTTTACAGCATTAAAACTAATCAGATATTCCACATGCATAAATCAAAAATATAAACCAATTCCTTCTTAATTTTGAGTTTTCTTCTATGAATTGAATATGGACTTTTTCCTCTCTCTTTATTATATTGTAATTTTTGATTGAAATCATTGTATTTTACTTGTCCTGTCTATTTTGTGGTACAATAATAACATTTCCAGTCTCCTGTGACGTCTCATCGTGATGCATGGGTGGATTTGTTGGCAAAGTTACAAAAAAAAAAAAACAGTCAGTACTGATCTGCCTGTTCAAACTGAGTCTCCAAAGTTAGGCAGTGAACAATATGTACGTTCATCTTTCTCATCTTGAGTCACATAATGTCTAAAACTAATTAATATAAGAGCTTAACTGCAATAAAAAAAAAGCTCAGACAGCAACAGATATGCAATTATGGCTCCTTGCTTGCACGGCTGTAACTACAGAGTAAAGGTTACATCAATTTGCACGTCATTTTGAGGTGAAACTGGAGTGAAACCCTCTGAGGAAAAGCATGCCAATACATGAAAACATTTTCAACTTGAACCTTCAGGTGGTTTTTGAACATAACATCTGGCAGACAGGAGTTTATTAAACATAATGAGGGTTTCTGAACCTCAGCGACTCCTAGAAATCATCACCTGGGTTCGTTTTTTCACATACAGGCCTGCTATATGACTGAGTGATAATAAGGATAAATGATGAATGTAAACTTAAAAATGCATATAAGCTCTTCGTATTTCATATAATAACATCTTAATTCTTTCAATTCCAATGTAAAATCAGAGTCAGTAAAGATAAACCTGTCAGAGAAATGTAGAGCAGTAAAAAGTGCAATATTTATGTAGCGGAGTAGAAGTATAAAGAAGTTAGTTATTTTCCATATGATGTAACGCAGAAGTCTCACTTTCACATCAGTGCTAATGTTTTGCTTCATGTTTCCAAGCTCTTGAGTGATTATAATGGAAAACAGTGAAGACAAACAGTCATTCTAACCTCTGCTGCCATCCTGTGGTGCAACTTCCCATCCATCCATAGTTTGACATCAGGCCCTTCCATGCAGACGGACACGGAGGCAGCAGATGTCTTTATAAGAGTCAACAAATGTCTAATAGTGTCCCATTATTTATTGATCACTGACAGCTGCACTGTAATTTAAGTCCGCATCACCAGTTCATTTGTAATTAATGAGAGCAGGAGCGCATGTAGGAATTTAATAATTCAGCAGCAGTATTGTATTTTCTAAGTTTTCTGTGAGCATTGAGCACAAATAACGTGAACAAGTGCTAATACTGTGTGTACATCTGACAGGAAATGGGGCTAAATAAATGAAGCAAAAAAATTCATTTCAAACGAATCAAATTTATTTAATTATTTCAAAATCATAACTGCACTTTCATTAAACACTGTTAGAGTTTTTTGTTTCTGTGTTTTGTTTCATTTATGTCTGACATCAAACAAAAACAAACTTTTTAAGTGAATGCACTCAGATAGTGTCATAAGGCAAAATGACAGGGGGGTAATTCACACTAATTCAATCAATAAAAAGCTATAGTCAGAAAGAGTCACCAACTCTGGATCAATAACCTCATCTCACACGTAGCTTTGTAGTCTCGCGGCACCGTGGTGGCTCATATCAGTGCTGCTCAACACGCCATAAAACAGCATTAGTCATTCCCGCCGCAGAGGTAGAGCAAAGCCTTCTGGTAGTCTCCACTTGTGTCCTCCTGCAAAAACAACAGACATAATTAAGATTTTTATTAGTCTTATAACTTTCAGAAGTCCCTCATTAATTCTATTATATAATATATAATTATATCAGCCTCTGTTCTTCCCACTTTTTATTTATTCCTCATTATTGTTACTTGTTGCCCTGCTCATATTTTGAAGCTGTATTTTTTTCCAGTGACGGCTGTATATCACACTTGTCACTTGTCATGACATGTGGGCAGTTGTCGCTCCGCTGGTTGGATCTCCTGCTCCTCCTCTCCACATGTTGAATTGCCCTTGAGCAAGACACTGAACTCCAAATTGTTTCTATTGCCATCTATCACTGCTGTCACACAATGATAGATGACTATCAGTGCTGACAGGACACAATAGTAACCTCATCCTTTTACTTAGCTCAACAGCGCTAGAGATGCTACATGGCTAGTCAGTTAGCTAACCAGCTAGCCTTAACTCTAAGCTTCAATTTGTTTTCTTTATGTATATTTATTAAGCATTTATGTAATATTCCAATATGGTTACACTGCCTCTTAGTCACATCATTTAGCCCAAATTAACTACTAATTTTGTTAATTTTGATTTTCTTTACATGCAGCTGCTAGCAAAGGCTGCTTTGCAGCCGTTCTGTCGCTGGTTTGTTGAGACTTACTGTATTTCTTTTTGCCAAGTGGGAGATGTAATAGTTGCTAAAAAATGATCCATAAGTCAGACTTACATCTGAATTACAACTCAGAGGCTGATGTGAACACTGTCTTTCACTCAGCAGCTCATAACTAAAGTATATATATACATAAATATATATATATATATATATATATATATATATATATAAAAAGAATGGTTTCTTTCCCTGAGCTCGCTGTGTGTCTCAGGTGTGGAGTTTGCTAAGAGCCTGGAGAGATGTAATATGGTAGAAAGATGATGAGGTAGGAATATTAAAACAATAAACCTTTTCACTTTAGTATAATTAAAAATCCAAGTTCCCCTGACATAACAATGACTTAAACTGGTAATTACAGTAACTCCTATATGACAAAAACAAGCCGTTCCTAGTAGAGAAAGCTCAGATGTAACATTAATAAAGATTCTAGTCCGTTATCATTTTGAAGAGAGTGAAGCTATAAGTATATATATATATATATATATATATATATGTATATAGTCATGAAAAGTCATTAAAGTAAAATGAAATGGTGTCACCAAGAAAAATAATATAATATAAATACAATTGAAAAAATGGAAGAAAGCAGCGATTTGAAATAGTGATGGTTGTCATAAAATAAATATGAACTCAGCTCAACCTGTAAAAATATACATTGGTTCATTATTATATTTTACTGCATGTATTCAGAGGTTCTTTCATAAAGTCTTATTTATCTTTTCAATATTGGCCATTTGGTATTTTCCATTGGGAGGACGGCAATAACCTTCTGTAGGAACATCTGGCCCCAGGAGAATAGATTAATTCATTGGCTGGTGGGAAGAGCGGTGAAGCAGTCTCATCACGCTGAACAAGAAATTTACAGGAAATCACTAATCTCCGCTCCATCACCGCGCTGATATGAATGGTGTGTAAACAGCATAACCACAGTACACCCATCTGGTGCTTTAAAGGCCTACAGAGGGATGGATGGGGACGTTTAGCGGAACATCAGGAGGAGGGATGTGAGGGGAATGACATCACAGTTCTGATAGAAAGTTTTGTGTTTGAGTGAGTGAGTTTACCTGGATGGTGCTGTACAGAGACGCTCCATACATCTTTTTGAAGCTGGCTCTGATGTCCAACATGTCCGCCTCGCTCCGCGACACCATTATCCTCATCAGGGTGTCGTCATCAGTTCCAGCTCGCTAAACACAAAACACAACCTCAGCAGCTGTGGTTATAAAGCCATTAAGTATTATCTTATTATTTCTTTTAGGTGCAACAGTGACACAACATAGTGACATAAGTGTGCAGTGACATAACCTACGACACAATATCTCACACAGTAGTATATTGCTCTTATACACGGAGTTCAATTCCATGACAAACAATACTGTATATCTTCTTATTAAAGGATTATAGTATTTTTTAAAGTATCCTTTATATTTTTGCCAATCATTTTGAAATGCATGCTCGCTACAGGTGTGGATTTTGTGTGTATTTCCAGAAATTTCTGTATGATATTAAAGTGAGTAAGTAGCATTTCTATTTGCATATCAAGTCTACAGTTTGACATTTTGGAAAATCTGTTAATTCACTTTCTTGCTTAAAGTTAAATGAGAAGTTTGGCAGCTGGATTTTGTTTCGTTTTGACAGAGACAGGCTAGCTCTCTCCTCCTGTTTCCAGTCTTATTGTGAAGCTAAGCTAACCAGCTGCTGGCTGTAGCTATAGCTTCACATTTAGTGTACAAACAGAGTGGTAAACAGAAATGGAAGACAGAATCAGGCCTGGAGATATCTGAAGATGATCGGATTGATAAATGGAAAAGACAGACTAAGACCATTGATCCCAGGTCTCACAGAGAGCTCTGTTGGGAGAACATGAAATCAAATCTTGTGACTCCATCATTGAAAATGAATTCAAAGTTGTTATCAGGGACAGGATGACTGCTGGAGGCAGAAAAAAAAATTAATTACTTTCAGATTTTCTGGACTTGCTCTTTATTTTTTTTTCCAAGAGATTACTGAAAAGAAATACTGAACAAGTTTTGAAACAGAAGTTGATTGCTCCTTTGTCACATTTCACTTGGATAAAATCCCAGGAGGAAACAGCTAAACTGTTATTCTGTGTAAATGTTAAAACTATTTGCCGACCAGCACATACTGTATACAGCTCACAAATGAACAATAAAGAAATGCAAAAAAAGAAGTGTGCTATGTGCTGGACTATTTCTGGGCCGGGCAAAGTGACGTGGAGTCTTGTTTACAACCAGTTTTGCATTCTCTGTACTGGAAAACGTATGTTAGGATAAGAAAGATTACAGAGGGACACATAAGGGACACTGATACGTACCCTCATAGATTTATACAGGCCTTCAGCAAAATATTCTGGGACACTTTTGGCACATTTCACTGTGAAGGAAATAAAAAACACAAGGCACCAAGAATCTTCTGTGTAAAACTGAACGTTTATCATTTGAATCTGACATTGATTTTTCTTTTTGTCTGTCAAGTGTTGTGTTCTGTTGTGTTTCAATTTTTTAGCTTGGACATCAGAGAAAAAGAAATGGCGTCACTTCTCTGTGTCTCCTGTTTACGATCAGTCAAGTGTCATCCAGATAAATCACGGGTCTTACCAACAGCCAGCAGCAGGTTCTCCAAATTCCCAGTGGTCTCTCCTTTAATGCTGTCCTCTATATCAGAGCCAGAGAGCTTCCTGTAGGCGTCGAACACTGGAGAGAACAAAACAACCACAGCGACACTTTAATGTTGTCTTAGCGGTGGAATAAAGCCGCTCCAGTATCGAAAAGATCAACCTGACTTTTTGTGTTTTTGTGTATATTTTTATTTTACTGCACAGCATTTATTGATCTATTGTATTATAACCAATTCTACTTAATTAGGCACACCATTATCACCCAAAAGCGCAACCTTCACATTATACTTTACCACTTATTGATCAGATACGTATCACACATCTTAAAGTCTAAGTGCAAACACCACCAAGATGAACCGAGGATTATATTTGCAAACCACTATCTGTAGATGTTTGGATAATGCTTCCACATCTTGGTCAAGAGTATATGGATGCTTCTACACACACACACACACACACACACACACACACACACACACACACACACACACACACACCTACAGGTCGCACATGTTATGAAGGGATGAATAAAAGAAAAGTGCAAATAAGGCTTATTCTAGTGGCCCCAGAAATATGCCTCCACATTTTAAACAAACTGTACTGGGTTGAGATCCGGGGAGAGGACATCAGAGTAAACCGTGGTCACTGACCGATGTCACCTTGAGATGATGAGTTCTTCACGGCCAAGTGGCTGAAAGATTGAACGTCGGATTGATGGAAGAGACACAAGAAAGACAACAGCGACAATCGAGAACAGTCGACAGTCATTTGTTCAAACACACGACCAACGTTCACACTTCATCAGACTATATTTGTTTCATTTAATCACGACTGCAATATTTCTTTTTTTAATATTTCATTTATGTTAACTGAAGGTTTTATTTTCCAATTCAAATTTGTTCCTTGTTGTGATTTATTTGCCTGATTCAAGGACTTTTTTTTACGTCCAATTCTCCTTAAAATCAAAGACCCAACACGGCACAGCTTGATACATGGATCAAGGTTGATTACTGTTACAAAACTGTCTTTTATAATGAAACTAGCAGCTTTACAGAAGCTCACAGACACTTAAAAACAGAGAGAGACTATGTGGTCTTTTGCACGCATGCAGGCAGCAGCACGTCGTCCATTTACTGACGTAAAGTAAAAATACATAAATAATCAAAAAGATTCAAGCACTTTCAAAATAATTTAACTTCCAGACTCTCCAGTGCTCATTCAAAATAAGAGACCCCTGTTTATTTGTGTCTAAAAGTGTGCCATTCTTTTTGGATTGGTGATATGTGTGAGGGACTTGTGTTGTTTAGCTGAAGTACAGTACGTTAATATGTAGTTCCTCTAACAGCCACTCAGTGCCGACTCACATTCCCCCTTTAGCTTCATCTCCCCCGTCAGACGGTCGATGTTTTTTGCTGCTTGTGTCTCTCTCCTGTCATTTTTCAGTGAGTTGTGTGTCCGTTCAGGAATCTGACCGACTGCTCTGTAGCAGCGAGCACCTGTGGCCCTCGGGACGGCTGCCGTTCATCACACTTTAATAAACTCTACAAACTCTCTACTCTGTTTGTCATGTTCTCTGTCAGTTTTGTGTTGTTTACTGTGGACAAGTTTCGGTCTCTGCTGCAACCTCACTTTTCTTGCTGCTGATTTCCCCGGCTGTATTCTTCTCCTTGAAATATTTTCACTGGTGTCTTTGTCAGTAGCAATGATGCCAAGTTGTTTACGTCACTCATGCTGAATTATTTAGGTGAAATAAAGTATAACATGAGCGGAGGGTGATGGTATCATGTTTGTGACTTTTGATTTTTGCTTTCGTCAACGGGAGAGAAACGACCCTCAACACTGGAGCGCACCGGCTCGAACAAACTCACCTGCTCTGAGATGCTCTGCGCTCCTGTTGCCAAGAATTGTGATGAATTTTTCCTCGTCTGTGCCAAACTTGCCCTCACCAGCAGCATACAAGTCCTGTGAGGGCACACACACACACACACACACACACACACACACACACACACACACACACACACACAGACGGAGCAGAAGTGACAGTGCTGATGTAAGACCTTGTACTTGAGCACAGAAAAGTTTGTTTTGTTTGTTTGTCTTTGCTTTAGAAAGACTTTCTGGGTCCCGGGTCCTTTCCCTTAAACTTCTAGGATCAAGATCAGATAACTAACATTTAATGATATGATTAAATAAATAGATAGCAGTACATTTATAAGATACATTTATTATTTAAATGAATTTCTGCTTGTTTGATCACAGAGCAGTTTAACTCCGCAGTAACGCTGTTGCGAGTGGAGCAGGGCTGGATCCCAGTCCACAGCTAAACACCAGTAATGAGGAGATGGTTTATAAGAAACAAGATGTTCCACTCCTGAAGGTTAATATATTTATTGTATTGACTGTTCCTTTGGCCTTTAGCTTCGCTGCACTTTGGAGAGCAGCTCGCAAACACGATCAAACCCTCGACGCGCTGACATTTGAAAGACGATAGTGAAATTAAGAGAAATCCGTTACATAGTGCAGCGGTCATCTACCTGCTGCATGGGATTTTTTTTCCTGTGTTTTCACTTTTGCTGGATGTTGCATTTTGACATTAAACTAAGACAGTAGATTCCCTCACTGCAAATATTTCACCACACTTTTTAGGGAGTGATCAGCCCACGATGACTATAGAATTTACATCCATATTTAACCCTGTCTCCTGGAAATGACATTTATATATTACAGAATTGTTTTCCTGATTATGTTGTGGTGACAAATGTAATCTCTGGTTGGATTACTTAGTAAATTACTAAGAGCTACATGTAAAGTCTCATTGTGACACAGGGGTTTATTATGTAACAGGGATCCTTATAAATAAAATGATTTGCTAAATATGTTAGAAATTGAAATGACAAATGTTATTGTTGGTGTTGTTTCTCTCGTGTTCTTGGTTCTTACCTTAGCGTCCTTCTCGATCTTGCCCTCATCTACTCCCTCCTCCCTGCTGCCCTGAGCGGCCGGACAAACAACCACACACACACACACACACACACACACACACACACACACACACACACACACACACACACACACACAGGTAGAAGGACAGACGCACAGGTGGAGAAACAGAAAAGCAAAAGTGGGTCAGTGTGGATGGAAACTCCCAGGTAACCCCTGAAGATTACACTATCCAGCAGGTGTCCCGGGACCACGCGGATTACATTTCCACCTGTAAACCAAAACACATCCGAGAAACCAGCTGTAGTGTATTGTGGTGTCAGCCCCGTCCCCCCCTCCCCTTCCCCAGCCCACACCTTCACCTCAGGAGTTTGTAACGGTATCGCCAAAGGTTCTCGTTATCAGGAAAAGGAAACATAAGTCTTTCCAGCAGCCCCCCCCCCCCCC
>NW_019525491.1:20531-28148 GCF_002814215.2 Seriola lalandi dorsalis
ACCCTCCCACCCCTCTCTACCTGGAGCAGGATCACCAGCAGCTTCTGATAGTCCCCCGAGGTGTCACCGCAGACATCTTTCTCCAGCTTGCCTCCGAACTCTGGAGGGAAGAAGAGAAGAGGGGCAGAAGATTGTTTACGCTTCTCGCTCACAAGAGGCACTAATGGTTGCAATCGACCCTGGTGGGCCGTCCTCTGACAGCAGAGATTTGATTAGTCGGCCGACAGACGGAGAGGCCCTCTCTTTTATTCATATCAAATAAACTGGCCTCTTTGCCTTTGGGCTTTTGTTGTCACACACTATTTTCCATTGTGGTTTGTTGCACTTTAAAGCTGGTATTTTAGGGACATTCTTGTAGTGACAGGTGTAAGTATGAAAGGTGCACTCATTACTCCGATTACAGAACTCTTAAGATATCATGGTTGGAAACCAGAAGTGCTGCTCGTCTTCTAGTCTGGGGAAAATATTGTCAATATTACAAAATATATATGTTAAGCCTTTACGGCCACTGTAATCTGTCAGTTCAGCTAGTTCTCTTCTGCACTATATAAAACCATTTGACAGTGGAGATCACAACAAGTCGCTCTAAAACCTACTTAACATGGCGACATGCTGAAAAGCCAAACTCAGATCTCGGATGTTGCCGTTACATCGTCAGACTCTTGATGTAAATTCATGTACAAGTAAATTACAAGAGTCATTTTTGTGCCTGAAGCACCGTTTTACCAATAACAAATCACAGTAAACATGCTATCTGCTTGTTTAGTGTGAGTAAGTCACCTTTCTTGTACACTTTGATGATTTCTTTAATCTGTTCGCCAGTCCTGGAGGCGAGGATCTCAATCAGCACTTCGTCATCGGTCCCGACGCCCTGGGAACCAAACGCAACATGTGGAGGAAGTCAGCATGAAACAACATGGGTTTTTGTGGCAGCGAGTTCTCATAGCTCAACTAATCTTTTATCATTTTGTCCTATAAGATGGTTAGTGTGTAATGCATCAGTTACAAGATGTTTTATGAAAATGGAACAAATATTTGAAGAAAATAAGAAGCAGTTTATTTCGCTGCAGAAGATTCATTCATTAAAGAATGAATGGGTTCAGTGCTAAAGAGACTCAGCTTTGAGCTTCTCTCCTCTTTGCTGTGATTAACCTGCAGCAGAGAAAATGTCTAACGAACCAAACAAATGGAGCAGTGGATGTGCTGGGAACACTGAGGCTAAGTCCTCAATGCTTCGCCTTGACTTTGATTGAACATTTCATTTGCACTGGAAATTCAAATGTGAATGTGTTTAAAAAATAATGAGAGCTGGAAAAAAAAAAGTTCCACTGTAACCTTTAAGACGACTCAGGAGTTTGCTAAATGTAATTTCCTGCAAACTTTATGAGCCTTGAGTGTGACATAAAACGCAGGAGAAGTAAGTGTATTACACCTCAAACACATGAAATGATGTCATAGCTCAATGCTGACACTCATTTGAGCCACATGAGAAGTGCAGGAGATGGATGTGGGTGATCCCATTAGTCTCACCTCTCCACAGTCAGTAAGATGAGGTTGTGTCTGAAGAGTAGCTCTAATGAAAAACAACATCCTTAACATCTGGTCTTAAATAGATTTGGAGCAGATACAGAGAGAAAAGTGACATTAGTCAATCTATGAATATGACACCTTATGAAAGATGATTCAGGTTCCTGCAGGTCGTCTTCAACTTTAACCTGAAATCGACTGTAACGATCTAATACTTGCGCTGTAGGATAAATGTGTTCAATAAGCAAAAAGTGTTGTAAAGTCGTGCCATGAGATATTCTTGTTTTGATCCTGAAGTCCAAAAAATTATTATTATTTTTTAATAATAATATGAATCTTTTGTGCCTCAAATTAATTGGTTTGCGTCCTTGCTTTTGTTCTCAATTTTCAACCCTGAGAATCGTCTCAGTCATTTGCAAGATGTCAAAGTGTAACGAGCAGCTGCGGCTGTTGGAACCGCTAAAGGCTAAAATAATTTTTTTTAATCGTTTCAAAAATGATCAAGTCCTGAGATTATAAATCATGTTTTGTGATTGTTTTGGCCACTTGGGAAGAGAAGAGCTCTGCATCGAGCAGCCTGATATATTTCCACCTTATAAAACTGTTGAGGCGTGTGACGTGTTTGGAAATGACTTCCATCCACACGCCGCAGACGTTAGCAACGTTAGCTTTTCATCTGGTGCCACGTTTCTGGGGAAATTTAGGTCTGATATTCACTTGATTTTAAGCTGTGTATTTTGTGTAATGTGGGTTTATTAAAGCCACTGGGGGGGGGGGGGGGGGGGGGGGGTGAGAGTGGTTAGACTGAATCAGGCAGTAAATCTACAGGCTGTAACACCAAAAATATGAGCTAAAAATAGGCTACAAAGCTCAGTAGAGCTTCATGGTTTGGTGATAATTCTCCTTCCACATCAAACATGAGTTGATTGATTCACTGTCAACATGAAAATTTATAGTGGAGCTTTATCCATCCTGCAGTTTAGTAGTAGACGCCCATTTATCTAGAGACTGAGGACAGAATCTTTGTGAGAAAATCCACTGGAGAAACGGTGGAACTAGTGGAACAAAGGCCAAACATTTGGATATCTTTTAAATGGCATATCAGCATGAAACAGACCTGTCGCAGACATTTAAACTCGTCAATCACAGGTTTAACTATTACCATCAACAATGACTGAGTTCCATTTATCTGTTCCAGTGCCAGGGCGCTGGCGCTGTGACTGCTGATTTACTGGCACGGCTTAAATAGAAGGAAGCCTTCATCACTGTTATTATCTCACAACTGTTTTTACAGCAATGACAAGTTGAAATGTTTGTTTTGACAAAGGTCTGTTGCTCAGTCTAAAGTTTTAACATTAAAAAGTGTTGGAAAGTTTGTGTAAAAAAACACAACAAAATAAAGTTTTATCAACTCATTCGCATGCGAGACCTGCAATCTGGATGAAGTGGAGCATCTGAGGAAACTTTCTTTAGTCACCTTGAGAGCCATGTGCAGTTGAGAAGCATCATATGATGTAGGTGGGGTCATCAAGGCCACAATCAGACTCTCCAACAGCCCGCCGAGCTCCGATTTCAGCACGCTGACCAAGTCCTGTGGTCACATGATGATTCATGACAACAGGAACAAAAACAATAGTAATTTTGTTTGTACAGATTTTTATCTCTGCATCATTTAGATGCTGTAACATTTAAGTCACAAGAAAGACTGGTGCTGTTGAGTCAGTTCATCCTAAAGCCTTTAAAGTCATGATATATATCTATATAGTCATAATAATGAATTCAATGAAAATGCTAAATGCAAAGTTAAACTTAGGATCCTCAGATGTTTGTTAACATGAGACGCAAAGTTTGTTTGTTGTAGTTTCATCCAAACTTTGTATAAGACGGTTTAAATGTGAAAATAAGAAGAGAACTCTCAGGTTCATAAAATAATAACCTGCAGAAACTGTGCAATATTTCTTTAAACTACCACCTCATCAAACAGAACATTCAGAATCAGGCACAGACACTTTAATCTGAATTGATTTCTGCATCGCAGTGAATCACATATTTGGGCACTGCTGGGTGAAAACAGTGAGTAATTGCATATTTCTTCGTTATTTGAGTGTGTGAGTGTGTGTGTGTGTGTGTGTGTATGTCTGTGTGTATTTGTGTGTATATACAAAACACCCATGGGATCCTATGATCTACTGTGCTTGGCCACTGTTCCTCATATTTACAGACCAAGTCCAACAATCACAATCCATCTCTCTTTTTCCATTTTCCTGTTTAGGTTTTCACATCTATTAAAAGCCAAATCAAATCAAATTCCCATAAAGAAAAATAGAAAAAAAGACTTGTCAAAAGGTGCATTACAGAGCCAAACAGAGAAACTGTGAGTTACAGACACTGAAAGGAAGCTGAGCAGAGAAACAGGAGCACTCACTCCTAACAGATATGACTGTTACACGATCGCATTTCAGTTTTTTGTCTCAACTTTCTGGCACCAGCTCCGGTTTCAGATGTTATTGCAAATGAGCAGTTTAAGCATGTGTCTGTTGCAATTATTGCATTATATGACGTGTCATAAAAAGCGCTCTGAACTGGCGATAAAAGTAAATAGGCTCATTCTGTGGCTCATTCTGACAGAACACGGCGATACTCAGAGATATACCAGGGGCTACTTGGTGATTTTTCTGATGTAGCTCGTATCTCTCAAACTGCTTCATCTATTTATACTTCAGGAAGCAATTACATTTGCCAGAATGCTTTTCAATAACCTCCACGGAAAGCAAATTAACTTGCAGCTTTCAATCCACATGTGGTCATAAAATAACTTGACAGCGTGATAGGACGGTAAGGACAGGGGACGGTTAAAATGTCCGTTTGGTGTGTAGCTGACTGCGCTGAGCTCAACTGAACGTCGTCCCCAACAAAGCACAGCATTTTACTCCTCTTTGAATAGTGTTTGCCAAAAACTACAATGTCTACAACTACAACCAATAATCTCGGAGCTGAGTGCCGGAGCGAGGAAGAAGGAAAGCATTGTGAGCCGAACTAATAGATTGTTGGTTTTCATGGAATTGTTGAGAATAAGAGAAATAAAGAATATCACCAGCTTCATCCTTTAAGAAAAGAATAAGGAGATGGTAGAAAAACTAATAAGGTACACTTCAGACATCTCTGTGTCCTCGGGGCTGTTGGATTGAGTGTCGCTGACATGACCTGTAACCATCCATCCATGTGACCCCTGGTTGCCGTCAGCTCTCTGTTTCATTTACCTTTCCGTAGGCCTTCTTGTACGCTGCCTTAATTTGCTGGCGTTGATCGTTGCTGCGTGCCGCCAGGAGCATGAGGATGACGTCTTCATCCGTTCCTGGACCAGAGATAGAATAAAGCATTACATACTTTAACACATGGACAGCTGCTCCGTGAGCGTCATAAAAACACGTTTGGATAAAGACAAAAACAAATCTGCTTCTTATTCCAAACGGGCTAATAAAGCATTTTTCTGTTGACATCCAACATCTAGCAGGAGCTTCCTGTCTGGCTAAATCTGATTGAGAATAACCGACACTTTGCAATATACTCCCATATGAAGGGTCAAGCTCTTTAAGAAAGCGATCAGGATTGAAAATGCCTGACGAGGCCCATGATCTTATAATCAATAGCTGCTGAAAGGCACCAGAACCTCTGAGAAAACGGCTCAGATGGACAAACAAGCTTAAGAGCAGCACACGGTATTTTCCCCGAGGGGATTGGAAATGGTGCATTCTTGCCGAGGTAATTACGGCACAGAGCTTTTCTTATCTGTAATGACAGCCACACTATAGACAGAGGCCTGCTTAGGTCAACATCGTGCTTCTCGCTTTTAATTTATTTAATTGCACGTTGAATTGTGAGAGCGCTAAACTAACAGAGAGTATGAGTAGGAGATAAAGGGGAAGAAACGGCGCTGGTGGTCGGTGGAGTTATATGTAGCGGGGGGAAGCGTCAGTCGTAAAAACGCCTGTACAACACCTTTAACTCAGCGATTGTCATCGGGCCCATTGACTCACACTAATGAGTGCAGAAGGATGTTTTGATTGCAGTCTCCTATTGTGTATCTCCGCAATTAAAATTAGATCACATGAGGAAAGAAAATGAGATCAGAGGCCAAACTATTAAAAATTAATCCATATTAAGGTGAACAGCTTTCAGCCAAGACAAAAGCTGCATAACAGAAGGGGATTATAATGTAAAAAATATTAGAATTATTAATCTCCTGCAAATGTGCACAAGGTTAAGAGGTTAACATTTGGTTTTTGCAGGAGTGAGCATGTCAGGTAAAGCATGTGTACTTTAATATGGGATGCTGACAATTCAAAGGGTTTAAATTAAAATTAAAATCACGTTAGGAACAGAGCTCTTCATGGCGAGTTTGGACAGGAGTGATTACAGCCACCAAAACACACACAAACAAGACGCTGCGCCGCTACAGGAGCTGGTGAGAAAAGGAAAAACAAAAGAGGAAGTATATTTGAAAGGCTTATCAGAATTTACACGACAATTTACTCTCTTTGGAAGCAGCCTTTTCTAACTCAACAGAAGTTATCAAACGGCTGTTTTCTCCCCTCTCTCTCTCTCTCTCGGAGGGTAAGGTGCAAGGTAAACGAAGACCCAAACAGTGTGTGTCTCCCAACAGAATGCACCGCTCGGTGACATTACATTATGACGGAAGTTCAGCCTGAGTGGGTTTTTCTGTGGGAGAACCCTGTGGTTCTTGATGAAGCCCATCTGCATCAGGACCCTGCTGTGCACAGGGGGTCTCACTGAAGTGAAAAGGAGGCTGCATTTCTTCTTAATGTCTGACTCATCATGGTGTGAAACAACTAAAACGTCATTAAAAGCTGTTTGGAATTGATCATTACGTGAGATTAGACTGATAACATGAGTGGGAATGTTGGAACAGCAGACCAGGACCGGAGACATAAAACCTCAATATACCAATGAACCCTCACGTATAACTTCACTTAAAATAGACCATCTTCTATATTGCCTGCATTTATCACCATATTATTTTTCATTTATTTACAAAAATTTCAAACCATTATATCCATTTCAGATTGTTCACCGGCTCATATTATAGAGGGTTTTATTTTCTATTTTGTCTCAATGTTTGGCGACGGCACAGTAACTGCTCATTACTGTCTTCTTGCAGAACATTTTGTGGACATAACTCGGTGTCATTACTGTGATTTATTGTTGTACTGGATTTAGAGAGAAGCAAACCTGAATAACAGTCGCTTGTGGGTAAATGCAAATAAACCTAATGTTGCTTAAATGTGGGACGAAGTGACGATATTGTTGAGGGCGTTGGGGAGTCACTGGTTCATATGCAACTCACACAACTTAAATGATGTATTAACATAAACCCTCCAGAAGGTGGAGGGACTTCTGGCATCTCGCAAGTAAAGAAATAAATACTTTCCAGCGTGCACAGGGTTTTAGCTTTTGGAGATATGTTCATCGTTCTTGTATGAAATATTGTATAACACAGTAGGTTAGTGGAGGAGCAAACAGCAGTGAGGGGAAGGCATTCATTCTGAGATACAACTGACCGAATCCTTTCATGGCCTTATGGAGGATCTCAGCATCGTGTTTGGCGTTGAAGTTGACGAACGGTCTCACGCTGCCTCTGTGCGCCTGTGGGAAGAGAGAGACTGAGATCAATAATAATGAAAAAAAACCTTTTTAACAAACATTGTTTTCTTAATGTTTCTCCAGGTCATTAGCAACAGTTTAGCCTGTTCACGAGCACGTTTTTGTGTGTTTTGCTTTGTCATTCTGGTGTTAACATTGTACTGGAAATTGCTGGGAATAACAGTTGGTAGGTTCACAATAAAAAATATTGCTTAAGGCCAGTACTCTAAGTATTACCTGTATCCAGTCTGACTGCTGCTTTGCGTCATGCTGATCATTATAAAAATGTGCTGTGTCTCACTTGTTGGTGTCCTGATTGTTCTCCAGGGAAAATATCATTTGAAGAAAAAAGCAATAAAACATCTGTCGCAGCTGCAGCCTTGTTTCACACTCTACGCAGGTGGGAGAAGTGGAAGAATATTACCCCCC